>NC_084820.1:41727865-42027865 GCF_958449725.1 Rosa rugosa
CGTCGACGACAACGGCAGCAGCCGCGGCTCCATGAGCGGAGCGACGCCGGAAGTGAACCGGTCGCCGTACCGGAAACTCAACTCGATCAAGAGATCGGATAGATATAGGCCAAGTCCCGAGTTTGCAGCCACTTCTGCGATCGCAAAGCCGCCGCCGCCTCAGAACCCGATTCGCCGTCGCCGATGACATCTTGAGTTCTTCCGATCCACCGCCATGAGTTTCATCTTTGGAAAACGGAAAACACCCGCAGGTTCGCATACTTGATCGAATTTCTGGTTTCGTTGTCTCTACTATCATAAGAATTACTTTTCCTATAGTTTCTATTCGTTGAAATTTAGATGATTTGTGAAGCTGTTCATGGAAATATTGCAATTTTTTTTTTTGTTCGATGTTTTTGGCAAGGTTGATCGAAGGTATATTTTATTGTTGCTCGCCATGACTGGTAATGCCGACAGTCTGAGAGATTGTTAAGAGTATAAGCTTGTTGTTTTCCTATACCAGTTGCTTGGCTTGCGCTCATCTTTGCTTTGTTATTGTTTATAATATTTCTTTTTGTACCGATGTCATTAATTGTGCTTCCTACTTGCAATCTTGAGAGCTATCAATTTCCTCGCTTTACGGCTTTGCCGGTTTTGTTTGTTTGTGCATGAAAATCTATAAACCACTCGTAAAACTTGGTAGCCCAATGCTTAAATAATATTGTGTCCCCTAAATATGACATTCAAACTATTTATCGCATTTGTGTTTATTAGGTTTGCTATGATTGGAGTAAGGGCGCAGAAAATCACAATCCGGCCACAGCAAAGAACTACATTTACCTCCATGTTCCACAGGTATTTAAAAAAAAAAAATTAAAAAAACCTTTGAGATGCTTGAACAGTTTTCTTAATGAAGACCTAAAGAAGTTGAAATGTTAAAACTTTTATGCACTTGATTGCAGGAATCTGAGATCAAAAGCAAGCCACAAATCTCAACTGGTGGAAGAAAGTGAAGCCGGTCCTGATGCTCTTGATCAGACATGCTATTGTATAAGCTAGTTTTGTATATAGGACATGATTGCGGCTATGCCATCTGAGTAGATGTTTAGGTAGGAAGGTTTCTCTGGTCTTGTTTTGAATTTTCATCACCCTTCAGATTGTTTGCTACATACTAGATTGGAATCTTGAATAGTTTAGCTGTATGTAATTGGTGAGCACTGGTCCTTTGATTTGTAAAGGAATCTTGGCAAATGACATGTGATTGAAAGTTACATGATCAGTTACTTACTGACTTTGACAGTTACATGGTTAGTTACTTGCTGACTTTGACAGTTACATGGTCTGTTACTTCACTGGCTAGTGACTTGATCAGTGACGTGTATAACAAGGACATAGCCAATGACATGCAATGTGATTTGGCTAGTAACTTGGTCAGTGACGTGTGTATAACAATGATTATGTGACATGCAATATAACTTGGCCAGTGACTTAGCAAATGACATGTGATTGACAGTTACATGATCAGTTACTTACTGACTTTGACAGTTACATGGTCAGTTACTTCACTGGCTAGTGACTTGATCAGTGACGTGTATAACAAGGACATAGCCAATGACGTGCAATGTGATTTGGCTAGTAACTTGGTCAGTGACGTGTGTATAACAATGACTGTGACATGCAATATAACCTGGCCAGTGACTTGGCAAATGACATGTGATTGACAGTTACATGATCAGTTACTTACTGACTTTTACAGTCACTGGTCAACTCACTGTTACACACGTCACTAACCAAGTCACTGGCCATGTCACAGGCCAATGAAGTCATTAGCCAGCCCAAGTCCTTAATTAGTGAGGTCACTAAGCAAGTCAATGTTAACCTCAAGTCACTGGTTATGTTACTGGGCAAGTCACTGATCATGTAACTGAAGTCACTGTCAATCACATGTCACTTACCAAGTCCTGGCAAAGTCACTTTTGCCACTGTTATATCCATGTCATTGTTTAATAGTGTAATTGATCTTTATAGAAGGTTTCTCAATTTACGGCAGTGAAGTAAATGAATGCAAGTTGCTATCAATTTATTCAAGTATAAACAAGAACAACCTTTTTTTACAACTCAAAATGGAACCAAACTTCATTCATTGGATACCTAAACTGTTACAGAGAGATGTCAAAGGGAAAGGAAGGTGACATTCTACTCCTTCGAACTAATCATTAGAATAATATAATGACTATCTTCTTTTGTTTTTTCTTCCTAAGAAACCATGTTAGCTACACAGGTCCTGCAGCTATCAATAGACCAGCCAGTCTAACAACTCTACCATCTGAACCTGCCAAAGAGACGCTCATGCCACCTGACCTGCTCTTTGTTCCTTCATTCTCAGTTGGCATATATGATCCAGACAATGAAAGTATCTCAAATCGGCCCTGTAAATAACATTTCAAGTAAATCATGTTAACCTAGTCAAAAACTTGAAAGTTAAAATCGGGTTGAGACAAAAATACAGAAGTCATATATAAAAACAGTGAGATGCAATAATGTACTATCTTCTACTTGCCAGAGTTGATCCATTTTTCACAGTAATGTTGATATCTCCTATTTACTAATACAAGAACATTTAAACAGAAAAACAATACTATATGCACAACAGTAAATACAAGAGTAGAAATGAGAATACTTTGCAACTAAGAAGTTACATGATGCAGTAACTTCATATGTTAAAAATTACACAAACACTCGCAAAGGACGGAAGGCCGTACCTCGTATGTTAAAAGTACCTCCAGAAGTACTGGGCTGTCGAAGTGTGACATTTGATATGGTACCATTTGCAGAAAGTATGCAAATAGCATGAGATCCTTGTTGAGAGAATGTCATAATCTTCATCGTGACATCCTGCATAGAACAAAAGACACATCAGAAATCAAGTATAGCATAGATCAAATCACTAAATATTTAACGCATGCTTAAGATATCTTGAGATATGGGACCTGAATCAACTTTCAAAAGCTTTTTTCTCTTTTTCTTTTTGCTCGTTATTAAAACTGATTTCCCATAGAATCCATACTTTAAGATGATAACTTACATTATCCATTGGGTATTGTCTTGGTGATTTATACAGAAGAAACCCATACTTGATTTACAATGGAAGTATACCATTAGGCCTCCAGAAAGCTGGGTGTACTAATAAATTTGTATTCATAAACACTTCAATCTCAAACAAACAAGCAAGTTCTCAAAAAGAAAGAGTAGATTATCATCCAAAAACCGGGAACAATTCAAACTATTAATACAGACACAGACATGGAAATCCTCAACTAGTAAAACACTAGGCTAACAAGTTAATAACCAAGCAACTTAGTACCACTGGGAATCAATTCATTATATTTGTATTCCAACCAATTCTAGCCAATGCAAGAAAACAACATCAACCGGAAAACTAAACAAATAATCAGTTCAATGGACACTAGTTTGACAGTAAAGAATCCTTATACAACTAGAGAAATAACGCAACAAGTACAGAACCCCTCATTCCAAAATCCAGATTGATATCTAATTACAAACTTCACGGACAACAAAACAAAGTAAGATTACCATCATTTCTATTCTCATACCACAAAACTAAGCATTTCAAGCTATTTTTCTAGAACTTAATTCCTCAGGACAAAAACCAAAACAACGGTCCGGAGGTCACAAAATCCTCACCAATATATCCAAGCAGAATACCTACTAATATATTCGAGGCAGCCATACATACACTTCCATTACAGTCTATAATTCATATTCATTCAATCACTAAAACATATATAAACGAAAGAAAATGACCAAGAGATCCACACCTTGACACATATATAGAAATTGAAGGCTTACCAATTCCAGAAGCTCCGCCGGTGACGAGAGCTGAGAGACCTGGTTTCAGCTCCATTTCGTCGGAAATTGAAGAGCTAAGGTGATGATGACGATGACGAATTAACAATTTAATTATGATAGATAAAAAAAAAAAACTATAATTTCATCAGAAAAGGGAAGTAGAAACTATAGTAGTGTTCACAAAGCAAAAATAAAACTCCTACAGCATCTTCCATAACATTAAGAAACTAATTGATCAACTATAAGCTATGTACTACTAGTGCAGAAATTAAGGAGAAGGAATGACATTGAAATAACAAGGAAACCCAACGATAGAAAGAGATGTGAACAGTTACCCAGTAGTAATTTGAATCCTACCTTCTTACTTCAGAGAACCTACCAATCAGAACAAATACAATGGTCCCGCTGGCCTTTTGGAAAGCTTTATCAACAAGCTCACTTTAACTATTAGCAGAGCAAGAACAGATCAAAACTAACATAACCTATTCCTATCACAAATCAACCCATCGAAACATGAACTACAACAACAATTTCCTCAAGCATCCAAAGCCTGCAACACATCAAATGTTGCACCACAGCTTGAATACACAAAAAATTATAAACTTGAGACCTAATTTCCCCTCTAAGTTTTTGGCACTAATTTATAATGTGCCATGAATATCAACTGCAGCGCCTCAGAATTATCGGGATCATTACAGTACACAACCCTAGAGTACCCCCTATCCCCAATCTTGGCATGAACATCTTCGAAAGAAGACAGAATACACGAAAACGAGTACAATTTACTGAATTGTATCATTCTCCTTCGCCCTCTTGGCATTTTCACACACCTCAAGCTCTTGAATCCAATCCCTAAACCAAATTCCCCTCAATTTCCCACCAACATTGCTCCTTAACTTTCCACAAAATTCACCAACCAAACAAAAAAGTCACACCTACTTCTTCAAATCACAGAAAATTCCAACCATCCACGCATTCAATATGAACTACAACACAAAAATCAGTACCGAATCTACAACAACATAGCCACAATATGAACTCAAAAACTCACAACCTCAAATTCAAGCGAGGCTAATCAAATCGGAGAGAGATTGAGAGCATAGTATAAGAGCTAAAGCAAAGCCTGAGGTGTGGAATATACGAAAACCCTAGCTGCGAGAAGTACCTTACTTTGATTTCGGGGTTTGCAGAGATCTCTTCTTGCCACCTGAGCTGCTAAAAATGTTGACTGAGAGAGAGAGAAGAGAGAGAGAGTGTGTGAGAGAGAGAGAGAGAGTGTGTGAGATAGAGACCTCTGTATGAATAGGAGAACAAAATTCGCGATGAGGAAGAAGAAGTTGTAGGTACAGATAGAGTCTCAAGCACCGAATCTCGGAAACAGCTCCCGTCGTCTTCATGATTGTCGTCGCCTTCCAGTTCGTCTCTAGGTCGCTTTCTAGTCGGAGATGGAGGTCCAGTGGTCACCGGCGACTCGGCTCCAGCCGGAGAAAGATCGGTGCAAAAACACATCAACTTCGGAGACGGCGAGGGGTTCGATGCAGAGGCGGAGAGCAGTGGAGGGGAGTAGCGTAGGGAGGATTGTCTCGATCTGGTTTTGATATTGAAACACAAATTGGGTATATTAAATACTAAGGGTAAAATGGAAAACGAAAATATCACAAACTGACTTTTTTTAACATTACTTCATTATTAATAAGGACTAAATTAATATTACTAACAATTCATGATGGACATTTTTATCAAGTGGGAAACTATGTGACTTTTTTATCATTTCACACTCTAATGTGACTTTTTCCATCATTTCCCTTAAAAAATAATATAAATTCAAAACTAGCTAAAATAGATAGCATTGATGCAGACATAATTTTAAAGTGGCTAGCTAAAATAACTTTTTAGCTACTTTAGATAAAATTTGACTTAAAAATGACTAGTATTACTAAATAATAGTAGACTTCATTGCCATTTTTTTGAGTTGCCCAAAAGCATCTTCATGTGCAAGACACTCATGATTCTGAAGCTGAGATCAAACTTCACTGCCAATAATATTCCTGCATCAGGGTGTTTCCCAAATCTCAAGTTTCTCCATGTTACAGTTGATCATTATATTTGTACGACCATGGTTAAGTTCTTCTCTAGCTGCCCGGTACTTGAAGATTTGACTATAGACGGTCATCTTACATGGAGTGTTTCTGTTTTAGAAATTGCTGCCCCTGCACTGAAGACACTAAGCATATGTTGTAATATTTTGTATGTTGTAAAAAATAAAAAAAAAATCAGTTAACGGGTTTTTAACAGGTTTCAACGGATAACCCGCAAACCCGTCGGGTTTAGCCCGCGAAACCTGTTAACTTAACGGATTTTTACCGGATCGACCCGTTAAAAACGCGGTCCGTTAAGAACCCGCACCGTACCCGCACTATATCTAGCATGATCTTTATCTGGTTTTACGTCTATATGACTATATCCTGTTGATATATTTTGGCTGTTCCTATGATTAATGAAATTTTGTTATTTAATAAACACAATGAAATGAAGGAATGTATTATTAAAATATGTTAAATATCCTTCATAAAAATATTTTGTTACTTTTAACTTAGCAGCCAAGCAGGTACATAACTACATACTTTCTGGTTTTTGTTGCACCACTAATTTTTTTTCACCTTCACTTTTGCTTCGTTTGTTATTCCCTGTTGTCTCCCAGCTGTTGTGCTTCGTTTTATCCCAAACCAGGTAGAACACGAGCTCGGCTTTGGTCTTCTGCCAGGTCGAATTACAGAAAAATTTGTGTAAGACCCTTCTTCACTAAGCTCTTGCTTACCTCATTCGGAAACTCCTTTAATCTGTGGGTGAGCCCAAATTTACTTCAATCAAGCTTTGTGTGCTGCACTCTGAATTGATTGTCTTGATGTTCTTCCTCTGTGTTCACAAGCCCACTACGAAAGCATTTTGCTTTTGTCAATTTCTGGGATGGGCTTAATCTCATTTGTTTAATATAGAGCCACCACCAAATGATCTAGGTGAGGGAAGAGAACAAGGCTTAATTAAACTTTAGCACCCGGGCAATTTTGGTTCCAATAGATGCTTTGATAATACTGTGCTCCAACAAAGGTGTGCCATTGCACACTTGATTGTCAAAGATCAAAACTTTTATGATTGAATTAGAATGCCACCGTCAACACTTTCTCCTTTGATCTTTCTATGTCTGGCACCTCTTCACAGCTTTTAACCTTGTTGTCTTTTGTTGGCCACGCTTTGATACCAAGCACATATTAATGATTAAGTTTCCTTCAATCTACGAAACTAGCACCGCATTCACTTTTTCTTTGTGCTTTGTCAACTCCTAAAGGATTTTAATTTTGATGAACCCTTTTGTGCAGGTATAAGGCAAGGACAGTAGCTGCAGTCAAAGTTCCACAGTTTCAATTTGAGAGTGAGCCTCTGGTTATGGTCTTTCTTGTGGGATTGTGTACAAGGTTTATGTTTGGTTCCGGCAACTTTCTTTTGTAGGATGGTCATGTTGTAACAAGGTAACCAGAAGTAACCATACTAACCAGTAATCAAAGTAACCATAGTATTTGCTCTACTGCGACTTGCCTGCTTTGTAATTTTATTTATTTGTTTATTTATTTTATTTATTTTTTATTCAAACATTTACATGTACAGCTCAAATACTGAAGCTTAAAGCATTTCAAATGGAAGCTGATGTGATTCACTCTGGTAAGCTACATATATCTTTAATAACTGAACTCTTATTTTATTATGTAGTATGTTGATTGATCTGTTTATCTCTTACTCGTATCTTCTAATTTTGCTGTCACTACTAGCTGGGCGTGATGTTACCAAGGAAGTAATCCAAGAGGTGATCTGCAAAGTTGCAAGGCAGGCAGCGGACTTGCTTTCTGTATTATTTATCCCCTTCGAAATCTTCTATGGATATTAAGGGTATTTGCTTTCACTGCATTAGTGGTCATCTGCAGTTTGTGATCATATTTTCCAGTTTAACTTGCTATTATGAATTTATTTTAGAAGTTCGCAATGAGATTGAAAGCACACCTCTTGCAGGGATTGGAGTGGTCAACCCTCAAAGTTTTAATGACCGACTCCCTAAGACAGCTACATACTCTTTAGTAACTGGTATATGATTCATTCCCCTTCTATGACATTAAAGGGCATATGCTTTCAATTTTTACTTCATCTGGATGTGTAATATTTCATTTTTGATTATTTCATTCATTCCGGGCTCCTATTTTCAATTATCTTGGAATAAGCAGAAATATGCCAAGAGCATGGGCCTAGTGGACAGCTTATGGTAATACAACTCATTTTGTAACATGATGAGCCTAATGTATAAGAGCTTCTTACGTACTTTGCAAATTAAAAATTATGGAACTTTGTTTGTCTACCTAATTAGATACTTTCAGGTTATGTAGCCTAGGGAATAGGGATGCATAGCTTCTATCATAAACATGTGTCTTTTTTCATGGCTTCAGGCTGAGTCCTTGCAGAATACTTTTGTCTCTTTCCGCAGAATTGATATAATAATCAATGCAGTTACTGCAGGCTCAAAGATCCCATGCTTCCTCTGATGCTGGAACCCAGCTCCCCCTATCCAGTGGAGATATCTTTACTCTGTTGGCTTTATTTCTTCAAAATTTGGGTAAGTACAAAGCAGTGTAATAATAAGAACTAGGAAATTCAATGATAACTTAGTACCTTTACCAACATCTAATTCATTCAACCATTCACTTGAAATACTCGAAGTTCAAAAAGGAGGTTGTGTGAATAGTAAAATTATGCAAGTCTGTAGTGGGTTTAGTGTCTCTATTGTTTAAAGCTATTAACAAAATTAAGTTGCTTGTATGAGATGAGATTGATAACTAAATGCAATAAATGATAATATTTGGTTATGGAAATGCAGAAAGGATTGCAAGCAAACTCCTATGTGGGGGGACTAGGGAGGTCGGGTCTTTTAAGTTCGATAATTCGAGACCACAGACAAGATGATCCCCGACCCTCAGGTACTGTTTGTTTTATACTGAATAAAATTTCCAGTACCCCTTGGGTAGTTTGGAACTGACTGTCTTCATTTAGTACCTCTTATAGACTATAATTCCTCACAGTACCTCCTGCTGTACCGCTCACATTTAATCTAAAAGCATTTACAATGGCATTGGGATTTTCAAGCTGATGGGTGGGATATATGCTTTGGTAAGCTGCAAAGATCTTATGATAACTTGAAGTTTCTTGGTTTGTAATTGTGGCATGAATTGGAGTGGAAGTACATTTTGCAAGTTAAATTTGAAATTGCAAGCGACTTATTTTCAGAAGATGTATTCTAGTCTATTTCTTCATATTTATATATATATATATATATATATATATATTCCTCTACAAAAACAGCCCTTATTATATTATATTTAGATTCTTAACATTCAAGTACTCTATGCATAGCTAGACAGTGAGGGAAAAAAATAGATATTTAGAGTTACACATTTAGGATTTTGCAATTGCAAATATTGGTAGGTTTAACTGTACATGTTCGATCAATCTGTGTCTTGATATTGCATATATCCATGTCAAACTGAAGTCATTTGCAGTTTTCTATCGCAATCCAATTAATTTCAGATGAATTCATCATAAGATCATTCAACCATAGTCCAGCTAGAGAAATCGAACCATTTGCAGAACAACATTTTATGTCAGAGGATTATCTAACAATGAGAATGCATCGTCAAGAAAACTCTGCACCCATTGTCGGATTGATGATGTTTTACCAAAGCTGGGTACTTTCTTTTCACTTATCTCAAGTACATTCTCATCAATTGACCTTTGTAATCTTTGAGGGGCTTGATTATTCACTTGCTAGTTTGGCCACATTATACTTTGGCATAGGAGACTATTACCTTAATGACTTAATCTTTTTGGGGTATGAAAGAGAAGTTAAGAGTGGACGTGACCTCGAGTTCCATTCCATGGAAACATTGGAAATGACTCTGAGTGGCTTGTAAACATCGAACTGGTAAATTTTGACTTTTGTAAAACTTAGATTAGCAGTTAGTTGAAAGCTTCATAATATATTGCTTTCAACTTTCTTGGTTTGTCTAATATACTAAGGTCATTGCCTAGTAAAGCAGTTGAGTCATCTTTTCGAGTGGTTGGACTTGATCAAATGTATTTTAGGAAGCTATGGGAGGTTGTGACCATGAGCTGTAACGTGAGGAAGTTCCCCACCAAATTGTCTCTTTGGTTGTACCTAGGTTGTGCTTTTGTCGGTTAAACTGATTCAACTTATGTCTTCATCGGATATACGGCTATATCACTCTCTTTGTTTTTCCTCCTTTTGTAGGATGGTTGTGGTGTATTTCAGGTGGTTAATTGGTGGTGGAATTGATACTAACATCATTCATCATGTGGATTGTGATAATTCTTGTGGCTTGCATCGAAGACTGTTCTGTTATGCCATCTAGAAAGTAAGAACTAATGGTCTCATTTTTGTATTAATGTTAAATCTGTCAGAGTTAATAGTTAACATGAAGAGTCTGTTGCATAGTTTATTGGTTGAACCTATTGCTGTGTTGGCAGTGTCGCTGATATTTTCGTTGTTTACATGGACAGTAAATTTGCCATGTCAGCACTTACCAATTGAGTGAGTGTTCAATGGTATTAGACAGCCGGTTTATGTTAACTTTCAAGTTTCAAGTACTCTATGCATGGTTTATGGGTAAATTAGACATTGTCTACCTGCGAGGAGCGAATATCGCCTAATCTCTTATTCTTAAAAAAAAAAATAAAAAAATAAAAAAAAATAATAATAATAAAAAAGGTACTCTATGCATAGTTAGACAGTGAAGAAAATATATAAACACACACACACTGAGATACACATTTCAGTTTTTGCAGTTGCAAATGTTGGTAGTTTAAATTGTGTTCTACCATTATGTGTCTTCATCTGTATATGCCTATCCTTGTCAAAGTGTTTTAAGTCATTGCATCTTGCTGTCGCAGTCCAATCAATTTCAGGTTCTGTCATGAAAAGTCCATGAAGAGAAATCGAACCTTCTGCAAAACAGCACTCTTATGTCAGAGGATTATCGAGAAATGATAATGCTCCATCAAGAAAACTCTAGCAGACATTGAACATCTGCAAAATAGCACTCTATGTCAGAGGATTATCTAGCAATGATAATGCACCCTCTTACCAAAACTAGGTACTCTTCACCTATCTCATGTAGTTTCTCATCAGTGGTTCTTTGTAATTTAGAGGGATGTGTTTATTCACTTGCTAGTTTGGTCAAATATAATTTTACTAGACAGATATATGATCCCTGCTGGCATAAACTACTCTAATTTTAATTGCTTAATCTTTTGGAGGTATGGCAGAGAATTTAAGAGTGGGTGTGACCCTGAATTCCATTCCATGGAAACACTCTGGTGATGATTCTAAATGGCAACATTGAACAGGTAACTTTGGACATAACGAAAACAATGTAGATTAGCAGTTAGTGGAATGCACCATAATATATTGCTTTTAACTTTCTTCATTTGTTGAATGGTGAAGCAGTCGTGGCATCTCTTTAATTGTCTGCACTTAAATTTATTTCAGGAAGCTATGGAAGGTTGTGACCATGAGCTATCATGTGAGCAAGTTTGACACCAGTTTTTTTTTTTTTTTTTTTTGGGGTTGTACCTAGCTAGGTTGTGCTTTTGTTGGTTCAACGTCTGTCTTCATTGTTTATATAGATGTCACTGGTTTTTTTTATTTTTTGGAGGAATGTTACAATGCACTTGAGGTGATTAGTTGGTTGTGAAATTGGTACTGCCATCTAGCTAGAGTCTATCTTATTTATTCTAGCTAGAACATTACTTCCATTTCTATTGGCAGTCAAAATTACTTGATATATAAAGTGTTTCTAGTTTCTTGGTTGCAACTAATACAGTGTCATTGATGTTTCTGTTGTTTTAGATGGACAGAAAAATTGCAGTGCCAACACTTGCTGTTGAACCAATTGAGTGCAAATGCAGTGGTCCTCACAGACACTTGAAAGTGTTCTGTCGATGGTCTTCACAGCACCTACAACAATTTTTGGTTTTCCTTTTTGAACAATTTGTCCTTAATTTTTGTTTGCTCGAAAAACTTCAAAAAGGGAGTATGTTTAGAACTTAACATTGAATGACCATCATGTTTGCTATTCAAGATGCTGAGTTTCTTTTTAAAAATCTCTAGAGAAAACCCTAGAGGCCGCCGTTTTGTATACTAGTGCCTGTCCGGCTGCGCCTCGGCGCCGGCGACGGCCTCTGGCCTAGCCGGCGGCTGTTAGGTGAGGCCGGACGGGTGTTCTCTCCAGGGTTGTATCTCGGCTTCGAAGGATTGGATCGGAAGTTGTCTGGTTTCGTCCCTATTGGCCGAAGGAACTGGCTGCGTTGTGGAAGTGGGAAGGGATCGGAGACGGAAAGGGGGTTTGCTGGGGTCGGAGCGGCGTCTGTTGGTGGACGTTCGTCGGTCGGCAGACGTCGATGGTCGGAACGACGGTCGATTGAGGGCTGGTTTGGACGATCGATTCGGATCCTGTTGCAGACTTTCCAGATGCCGGTGTATGTTGGGCGGATTGGGACGCTCGACGGTGTTCGCCGATGGTTGGACGACTACGGAGGCGCGACGGTGGCCCGACTTCGGTGGTGGGGTGGCGGTTTGTGTGGTGGGGCGACACAGCTGATGCTTTGGGCCTGGCGGATTGGATGCATGGCCGGTTCGGTCCTTTGGGCTTGGATGCAGCTGGTAGGCCCGATCTGGGCTGGAGATGGGGCTTGGGCTCACTTTGTGGACCCAAACCAATTTGTTATATTGTTTAGTTTTAGTCTTTTTACAATAAGGTTCCGCTTGCAGGGACAGTCTAGACACTTTTGTGCATTTAGTTTTTGCATTTGGTCTGGTCTTGTCGACTTAATTCTCAGTGGATCTAGGTGTACACCAATTGAGGTCTCTAGGCAGCTAGGTTTATTGGTTATTGAGTTAGGTTGGGAGGGCCGGATCTCTCTAGCGCGCCTCTGGCGTAGTACCAATGGGGGATCTCCGCTATGTCTACGTATTGATTGTACAATGAGTGGGTCTATGTTTCTATGTACTGTTGTGGGTACTACCACTATCTTCTTGTCTGTTAATGGCAGCGGAAGGGTATGTAATGGCCTATTTTGGCTTTCGATGAATGTATTTTCACCTACTGGCTCCATTCTCAAAAAAAAAAAAAAAAAAAAAAAAAAAAAAAAACTTGATCAACTACAGAGAAGCAACTAATGTTGGCCAGTGCCGGGCTACAAATTAGACAGAGTTGTTTGCCAAAAAAAAAAATAAATAAATAAAAAAATTAGACAGAGTTGCTACACGATGTTGGTCTCTGTAGTTGATTGTGGCTTGCTTTTTGTCTCTATGGAATCTCCATTATTAATCATGCGCTTAGGTCTTCGTCAAGCTTTATTGCATATTCTTTACTCAAGTGGATCTGAACAGAGAGACATGAATCATTGATCTGTGATTTGAAAAATTATGTGTGCAAATATCTTCAATCACGACAAATTCCCTTTAATTTCTTTTTAGTCATGTAGGAACCCCGAAGGCGACTTGGCGCGCATCAGCAGTCGGCCACATGCAACACATGAATCATTGTTGCTTTTCTGTTTCTCACATTTCTCTTTTTCCTTGCAATCACTTTCCAACTCATGCCCCCCAAAAAAAAGCATTAAAGATAGACTAAAGACTAAGAATAGGTAAACACAGTCATTAGTGTAGTTGTCGTGGGTCAGACCAGAAAAAAAAAATAAAGCTGTGGCTAGAAAGAAATTGAAGGGAATATAAAGCTGGTTCAGGGGAGTAGCATATATCGCCACACCAGAAAACCTTCTTACTTGAAGCAAGTCCATTTTCTCATTTCTCTTTTTCTTTCCTCTGACGATCAATTTCCGAACACCACAATGGCTGAAGCACTTGTGTCCTTCCTTGTAGAGCAGTTGGGTTCCTTCATCTTCCAACATGTGGAACAAAATGTGAAACTTGTTGTGAATGTCAAAAAAGAAGTAGTCAACCTTACCCTCAACCTCAAAACTATTCAAGCTGTGCTGGCAGATGCAGAGAGGAGGCAAGTCAAGGAGGACAGCGTGAGACGCTGGCTCAACAATCTGAAAGAAGTGTCGTACGAGGTAGACGATGTGGTGGACGAGTGGAGCACTGAAATCCTGAAACAACAAATCGAGAACCAAGGTGACAATGCTATTGTACCTAACAAGAAGGTATGTTTCTCTATACCCTTCCGTTGTCTTGGTACTGGCCAAGTCACTCAGATAATTTCTCGTCGTGACATTGCTGTGAGGATAAAAGAGTTGAATGAGAAGTTAGCTTTGATTCATGAACAGCAAAAATTTTATAAGTTCCTTCAAAATGAAATAGAATTTGAGCAACCTGAACGATTGAAAAGTTTCTCAATTGTCGATAAATCTGGGACATTTGGTAGAGACTACGAAATGAATAAACTAGTAAGCGAGTTAGTGAGTGAGAATAGTGAAGAAAAGAAGACGCCTCTTGTCAAATCTATTGTAGGTATGGGGGGGATAGGCAAAACAACTCTTGCCCAACTAGCCTATAATGATGAAAAAGTAAATGCTTGTTTTCAGACAAGAATATGGGTTTGTGTCTCAGAACCCTTTGTACAAATTGCGGTTGCCAAAGCCATCCTTGAGGGTCTTAAGGTAACTGCCCCAAATTCAAATGAGTTGGAAACTTTTGTTCAACTTATATCTGACTCGATTAAGGGCAAGAAGTTCCTTCTTGTCCTAGATGATGTCTGGGACTCAGACCATAGAAAGTGGGAGCCCTTCTTGACAACATTAGGGTGTGGTGGCTCAGGGAGTAGAATTTTGGTTACAACGCGAATAACGCAAGTTGCTAGTACACTGGGAGCAACTAGTGACCACACAATCCATTTGAAGGAGTTGGGTGAAGAAACTTGTCGGTCATTATTCTATCACATTGCATTTTTTGATGGTGAAAGAAAAGAGTCTAAAAAGTTTGAAGATATTGGGAATGAAATCGTGAAAAAGTGCAAAGGCTTGCCTCTTGCTGCTAAGACGTTGGGTAGTCTAATGCGGTGTAAGAAAACACTGCAACAATGGGTAGAGGTTTTGAATAGTAAGATATGGGAATTACAAGAGTTTGAGCAGCAAGTTTTCCAACCGTTATTACTAAGTTACTATGATTTGAAACCATTGTCCAAACGTTGTCTTTTGTATTGTGCTACATTTCCTAAAGATCATGTGATTGTTAAGGATAAGTTGATTGAGTTGTGGATGTCACAAGATTATCTTGAAGTCAAAGGTGGAAACAAAGAAAAGACAACAGTAGGTCAATGGTGTTTTGAGAACTTAGTAACGCGGTCTTTCTTTCAAGATATTGCGGAAGATTCTAAAGGGAATATTAGAAGTTGTAAAATGCACGACATCGTGCATGACTTTGTGCAATATCTGACCAAGGATGAATGCTTTAGTATGGTGGTTAAGGGTGCTAATGAGAGAATGGAGTTACCGGGTGATGAGGTCCGTCATTTGTCTTTAATGTTTGCACCCAAGGATCCATTTCCTGTTTCTTCTCTTAATTGTAAGAGTTTGCGCACTCTCACAGCTTTTGAATCAAAACTTAATAGCATTGGGGTTGAGTTGATTTCGCAATCAAAAAGCCTTAGGACTTTGAACTTGAGTGAAAACTCAATTGTAGAAGTTCCAAAGGAGATTGGTGGATTGATACATTTGAGATATCTGGACTTGTCTCAAAACCGTGAACTGAAGGAATTGCCTGACAGTTTAGGTGATTTATACAATCTGCAAACCTTGCGACTTGTCAAGTGTGAACAACTTGTCAAATTTCCCGATGAAGAGGCAATGAGAAAGCTAACCAAGTTAAAGCATCTTTATGTCGTGAAGTCCTGTTGTCTAAAATCAAAAGGGATAGGGAGGTTAACCGGTCTGCAAAAGCTAGATGTGTTTCATCTAAATGGTTTTGGGGGTAAGGACAAAGAAGGGACGTTGAAGTTGCAAGATTTGAAAAACTTGAACCAACTTGAAGGGAGTCTTTCCATTGCACACTTGGAGTCTGTGGAAGATGCGAGTGAGGGTGTAAAGGCATGTTTGAGTGACAAACATCTCCTTCATCATCTGCATCTAGATTTCTTATGTGCCCATGGATGTATTAAGTACAGGAGAGAAGAAGGGACGGGCCAAAATGATAGAGAAATACTGAATGGGCTGCAACCACATGGAGATTTGGAATCATTGAGCATCTGGAACTGCCAGCTGGCTACTTCTCCGTGTCCCAATTGGATCTTGTCTTTACATAATCTGACGAGTCTTGAGCTTAGTAAATTCGGTAATTGTGAGCTGCTTTCGGGTCCATTTGGGAGATTGCCGTCGCTTGAATCACTTGTATTTGTGAGGATGGCGAAAGTGAAAAAGGTGGGAATTGAAGAAAGAGAATTACAATCATCCTCCTCCTCGTCTTCTCTTATTTTATTCCCCAAATTGAAAAGCCTCCGGTTCGTTGAGATGCCTAATTGGGAAGAGTGGGAAGGAGTGGGAGGGGATTTTCAGAATAATATTACCATAATGCCCTCCCTATCTCGCTTGGTACTTAACGGGTGCTACAAACTTGGTACGCTGCCCGACTTCCTGCGCAAGACACCACTACAGACTCTGGAAGTCTTCAATTCTCGAATTCTCGAAGATAGAGTCGGGGACAAAACAAGTGAGGAGTGGGCCAAGATTTCTCACGTCCCAGACATTCGAAGATAATAAGCTGTGGCGATTTCAGGCGGCGAGTTGTTGAGTGGTCTTGTCTTCTAGTAAGATTTCAATTCAATGTTTCCATTAACTTTATATATATATGAATCGTATCGTATGGTTTTTTCTCAAGGGATATCCAATAATATAATCATAATCACCTATTTTTTTATTTGATTTATGATTTTTTTATTTGTTTCATCAATCCCATATATTACGAATTAGTCGTCAACCCAGTCTTCTGAATCGTGTTTTGAAGAATACAAGTTGGTTGTTGTAATTTGGTTACACAGAAACTGCGGCTAATCCCTTGAGGTTTGGATTTGATTGGTGCATTTCAAAGTTTCAGAATCTGCTCGACTATTTGGACCGTATAATGAGCAATTGATTCAGAGTCATTAAATAAGGGGATCGTTTGTTTACTTGCATATACTAGTTGTTGCATTTTGGTATCCAATTTTTTTTTTTTTTTTTTGAGAATTTGGTATGCAATTTCCGATTCATTGAAATTGGAAAACATGAAATTGTTCTGTTGGAGTGAGAGGGTAGTAATTTTATTTAATTTGCGTAACGGAGTTGCACTAAATGTAATACTTGGAAAGCTTAATTATTTTCGATATATATTACATGAACAATAGAGATGAATATTTCAAGAACCCAGCACATATAAGGGGAAAGCAATGTTTATAATGTAGTTGTTATGAAATTCATTGGTATGTGTTTTTCCCCCTTTTACACCAAACACTCATTTGAAATCATCAAACCCAGTTGGCGACTCAGATTTATCTTGCATGCTTCTACTTGGACATACTTGCATTTTATGCTTAGTAAAATTTTTCTCACGGGTTAGTGCTAATGAGAAATGAGTTGGTATAATACATTAGCAAAAGAATTATTGCAGTCTGCTAAAAGCTACTGAATTTTGTGTATAACTTATATAAACATATCTGCAAATATATGTTTTCGTAGTTTGTCCTTGATTCTCTTCTATTAATTCAGGCAGGCGACAAATCAAGCTGTAGGCTATGAGCTTTCCTTTCTTCCATACAAATAGTAGTTGTTATACTCTACAAACACTGCCGGACTTCCTGGGCGTTACACTTGACATGAGGTCACTTGAGCTTCTACCTCCTTTAGGGACATTGCCATTCCTTGAAGCGTTGGAAATAAAGGTCAATGATAATGACATTGCCATACCAACTGGCCCTGACTAATGAGGAATTTAGAAATCTTTCTTACATCCCAAACATCCAAATTGATAATGACCTCTGACTATTGAGTGAGGAGCCAGCTTCCACCAATCTCATCCACTCTTATATTCAGGTAATTAAGCTCTTATTCATTAATCCTATGTATATTGATCTAGTGTAGTGCAATGTTGCTCTTGTACTTTAACTTTCTATTGCTACTTGCCAGGCATCTATGGACTTACTAAAGACTTAATCATACATTAACTAGCAGTAATGGTCATCTGCAATTCGGTGATTTTTTTTGCATTGAGATTGAAAGCACAACTCTTTGCAGGGATTATGAGGGTCAAGCCTCCGAGTTGTAATGGCTGGATTCCCTAAGACCAAATGCCCCCATCCTCAGGTACTCCTTAATGTAATGCCTCAAGGTTGTAATGGCTTTCAATTTTTTACTTCAGCTGGTGCAATTTTTCATTTACAATTATGTCAAACAGTTGGGCCTCTTTTTCCAAATCTCTTGGAACAAGCAGAGATTTTACCAAGAGAATAGCCCTAGTGTATAGCTCATTGTTGTACAACTCTTATTGTAACATGATGAGCTTAATGCAGAGGAGCTTCTTATGTACTTTTCAAATTACAAAATATGGAACTATATTTGTCTAGCTGGTTAGTTACTAAATGTTAGGGACGCATATCTGCTTATGGAACTGACCATCTTCAATTAGACTGTTCTGTTATCCCATCTCACTAAAAGTAGAATGAATGGTCTCATTTTTGTAATAATGTCAAATCTGTCAGAGTCCATCCTGATAAATCCAGCTAGAACAATACTTCCATTTCTTTTGGCAAACAAAATTACTTGATATTTAACAGGAAGAGTCTGTTGCATAGCTTCTTGGTTGCACGGTTGCACCTATTAGACTGTCACTGATGTTTGTGTTGTTCTACATTGCAGTGTCAGCACTTGCTACTAAACCTGTTGAATGCGACTGCAGTGTCGCAGACATTTGAAAGCAGTTCTTTCTGTGGTTTATTTCTCTGTCCTTGCCGGGTCCTCTTCCGCCCTTCTATCCCCCAAGTTCACTTGGTAAGTCTTGACCGAACTTGTAGAACTTTTGACTTCTTTAATTGGAGACGAGAAATTTGCACGTCAATATGCTGCCAGGGAACTGACCTGCAAGAACTTTGGTTTTCCGTTTCATTCTGAACAGTTTTTGCTCAATGTTCTTTTTCTCAAGAAACTAATTTCTACCAAGAAAATAGAGCTCAAGAGAAGACTGTTGGAACCCTCGTCCATTAATTAAAAATGCAGAGTAATGCATGATTATGCTAACTGGGGCAACTGAAACACGCCTGCTAGCCATATTCTATTGTAGATTTATATATATTTCATTGGGTGCATGCATCACTCTTGATGACACAGGTTATCTGTTGGGACAAGTTAATGAATTAGATCTTTTTAAGTACTTTTCAAATTACAAAATATGGAACTTTATTTGTCTAGCTAATTAGTTACTTTCAGTTTATATATTCTAGGGATGCATATCTTCTATCATCAACATGTGGTTTTTTTTTTTTTTTCATAGCTTCAGGTTGAGTCCTTGATCTTTCCCCAATATCTAGCACGGTTGAAGATCTAATGCTTCTTCTGATGCTGGAACCCAGCTCCCTATCCAGTGGAGATGTCTGTACTCTGTAGCTGTATTTCTTCAATATTTGGGTAAGTACAGGGCAGTGTGATTCTAAGAATAGGAAATTGAATGATATAGTTCCTTTTCCAACATCTAATTTATTCATCCATTCACTTGAAATTCAGAAAGGAGGTTCTATGAATGGTAAAATTATGCAAGTATGTAGTGGTTAAGTTTCTCTTTTGTTTAAAGCTATTGACAAATTAAGTTGATTGCTTGAGATGAGATTGATAGTTAAATGCTAGAAAATGATAATATTTGGTTATGGATCAAAATGCAGAAAGGCTTGCAAGCAAACTCTTATGTGGAGGGAATAGGG
Source organism: Rosa rugosa (assembly GCF_958449725.1). Taxonomy (NCBI): domain Eukaryota; kingdom Viridiplantae; phylum Streptophyta; class Magnoliopsida; order Rosales; family Rosaceae; genus Rosa; species Rosa rugosa. The sequence continues at coordinate 41,747,731 of NC_084820.1, forward strand.
AGGTCAGGTCTTTTTAGTTCTGATGATTGGAGTCCACTACAAGATGATCCCCAACCGTCAGTATTCTTTGTGCTATATTGAATAAAATTTCCAGTCCACCTTTGGGTAGTTTGGAACTGACTGTCTTCATTTAATACAGCTTATAGACTACAGAGGAATTCTTCACACTATCTCGTACTGTACTGCTTAGATTTAATCTAAAAGCGTTTACATTGGCATTGGGATTTTCAAGCTGATGACTGGATATATGCTTTGGTAAGCTGCACAGATCATAACATTAGTTTTTTGGTTAGTAATTATGGCAAGAATTGGTGTGGAAGTACATTTTGCGAGTTAAATTTGAAATTGCAAGTGATTTATCTTCTGAAGATGTATTCAGGTCTATTTCTTCATACATATTCCTCTATATAAACAACAGCTTATTATATTATATTAAGATTGTTGACTTTCGAATACTCTATGCATTGTTAGACAGTGAGGAAACAAAAAACAGATAGTTAGAGATAAACATTTAAGATTTTGCAATTGCAAATATTAGTATATTCTTATCCATGTCAAACTGAAGTCATTTGCATTTTTCTATTACAATCCAATCAATTTCAAGGGATGTCATCATAAGATCATTCAACTGTAGTCCAGCTAGAGAAATTGAACCATCTGCAAAACAGCATTTTATGTCAGAGGTTTATCTAACAATGAGAATGCACCATCAAGAAAACTCTGCACACATTGATGGATTGATGAGGTTCTTACTAAAGCAAGGCATTTTGCTTCACGTATCTCAGGTAGATTCTCATTATTTGACCTTTGTAAACTTTTGGAGGGGCTTGATTATTCGATTGCTTGCTAGTTTGCGCAATTATAACTTTGGCACATACATTATTATCTTAATGACTTAATCTTTTCGAGGTATAAAGAGAAGTTAATTAAGAGTGGATGTGTCCCTGAATTCCATTCCATGGAAACACTGGGGATGACCCTAAATGGCTTGTAAACATTGAACAGGTAAACTCCTGACATATGTAAAACTTGAAGATTAGCAGTTAGTTCAAAGCTCCATATATATTGCTTTTAACTTTCTGGGTCCGTTGAATGTACTAAGGTCGTTGCCTAGTAAAGCAGACGAGGCATATCTTCTAGTGTCTGGACTTAAATCAAATGTATTTCAGGAAGCTATGGGAGTTTGTGATCATGAGCCATCACGCGAGGAAGTTCGACACCAGATTGTTTCGTTGGTTATATATTTGTACCTAGGTTGTGCTTTTGTCAGTTAAACTGGTTCAACTTGCCTTCATCATGTATACTTGTACGGCTATATCACTCTCCTTTTCTCCTTTTGTAGGAAGGAAAATATTTAAGGTGACTAAATAGTGGTGAAATTGATACTTACATCATTCATCATCAGGATTGTGATGATATTGTTCGTGGCTAGTACCCAAGACTGTTCTGTTATGCCATCTAGAAAGTAAGAACAAATGGTCTCAGTTTTGTGATGATGTTAAATCTGTCAGAGTCCATCCTAATAAATTCAGCTAGAACATTATTTCCATTTCTTTTGACAGTCGAACTACTTAATGGTTAAAGCTTCTTGGTTCCACTAATTGTTGTGTCGCTGATGTTCTATTGTTTTACATGGACAGTAAATTTTCTGCACCAGCACTTTCCACTGAACTGAGTGAATGTGCAATGATCTTCAGAGACATTTGAAAGCTGTTCTTTCTGTGATTCATCTTGCTGTCCCTACCGGATCCTCCTCTGCTCTTCTATCCCCAAAGTTCACTTGGTGATGGTAAGTCTTGACCACGTGTAAAACTTTTATCTTGTTTAATAGGAGATGAAAATTTTGCAAGTCTACAGGCTACCAAGAAAAAAAAATGCTTTGAAAATTAACTTGCCTATAATAATTTTTGGTTTTCTTTCGAAAAACAATTTGTTCTCAATTTTCTTTGCTCAAGAAACTTTTGAAAGGGAATATGTTAACATTGAACAAATATCCTGCTTTTCTATGCAAGACACCGAGTTGATTTTTGAAATCTGTCCTTTGTAGTGGTGCTGAAAACCTGTACAGCAATTGCACAATACATGAGCAGAGGTGAAACTAAAATTGGAAAGCAAAGCTACGTCTTCGTTTGGGAATTCTTTTTATGCCTATCTCACTCTAGTATGGTGGTAAACCTCAAACTGCAGAAAACCAAAGTTGCTCTGCCAGACTCCTTTATGAGTAAACTGATCTCTTCTCTTGAGGCTTCTGTTGTGTTCCTAGAGAGGAAATTATGAACCCAGCTATCACTCAATTAGTCATAAAATTAGACAGTTGCTGGCTACGTCTCATCTCATAGCTGTAGTTTGCTGTGGAATTAATCAAAGCAGAAGATTTCTGCGTTGGTTCAGCCTGTGAACCATTAATCATTTGCTTAGGTCATCAAATGCTTTGTAAATAGATGATTTTGTGATGTGGATGAAGAGCATCCTGATTGATTTGCTCGACCACCCACCGGTCCAGGCTGATTATTTCTGTTGTACATCTTATGAATAACTTAATAAAGTTTGAGGTATTTCATGAAAAAATGAAAAGAAGGCTTTTTCTTTACTTATTGATCCAAGTTGTACTGGAAATGTTGCATCATATATACTTTATTTTCCTCTAATATTGTTGGGTTTGAATTTGCAACATCAAACTGGTAACTTTTGACTTTTGTTAAACTTAGATTAGCAGTTAGTTTAAAGTTCCATAATATATTGCTTTTAACTTTCTACTGAAGTTGCTTGGTTTACATATCTTCTGAATAACCTGATAAAGTTTGAGGTATTTCAGGAAAAAATGAAAACAATGGTTTTTCACTTTTTCTTGACTTATTGATCCAAATTGTACTGGAAAAAAAATGTTACATCATATATAATGAAACAAACAACCGGGATATTCTTCCAACCTTGTAGTCCTATGGAGATCTGGAAGATGAGAGCGTCATCTGTCCACCTTTCACCTTTGGTTATATTGGGTTCGGTGTTCAAACAGCTTATGCAGGTGCAAATATAACCTTTTTCTTTGCTTCTAGCAACCTCCAATTTTAGATGTGCATGGAGTAATTCACATTATCGGCGGAGCTAGTATGGCTGCAGAGTACGCGCAGCTGCACACCCTCGCTGTAGTTTGTGTCATTACTTTACATGTCTATCATGTTTTAACAGTTTACTCCTTCAGTTTTGTTTTTTCTTTAATTCTACTTTTGCAACAAGGAGCTCTACTGCTCTGTTTTCTTTCTTGTTGGTTTTCTAATTATTTCTCGGTATCAAATTCATTTTGATACCTTTCTCTTCTCTCTCTGGTTTCTATTGGTGCTTCATCTGGTCTAATTAACATAATACGTTTCTCTACAAAAATGCTAATTTTATTTTGTTTCTGCTTCTGCTTTCATTTTCCTATCAACATTGTGTCATTGGGATTTTGCTTGGTTTGAGCTGTTTAGCTCAAAAATTTGGGAACTTCACGAGTATTATGTATGACTAATGAAAAAAAAAAAAAAAATTAGGATTTCGCACCCCTTGGTATGAAATCCTAACTCCGCCACTGGACCCTGTTTATGCACATTGTGACATTGATATCTATGAGGCCTGGATCGTTGTATATTTATTGAAAAGTACACTAGTGGCTTTATTCTATCATTTTGAAGTTCCCTGAGCTCTGCATGTCATACAGAAAAATACTGGAAGCATTAGTTTCTTTATTCTGCTGTCAAGGATGCTGCTGCTTACAGCTCCTCTCCCCAAGTTCATTTGGTGCGGGTAAGTCTTGTCAGATCAAATCTGTAGGCGCTTTTAAATTGAAGTTAACAATTTTTATATATGAACACTACCTAGAAAAGATGGCTCAGGATAAGCCTGTTGGTAATGAGTTCATCATCTATCCATTAATTAAAATGATAGAAAAAAAAAAGTTGAAAATATAGATTGGCTGTGCTAACTGGGGAAACTGAAACGCGCCTGAGCTTAATAAATTATCACTGGCCGGCTGCCAACCATATTCATCGGATTTATATATACTTCAACGGGTGCATTATTCTTGATGATACAAATTATCTGTTAGGTTAAGTGCATTGTTTTTTGTTGGTCAGCTATATTATTAAACAAATTATGGAGTTAGGTAGTTGAAGCCTTAAAGGTATATATCAAGCCAGATGTGCATTATGGCAAAATACACCAGGCAAATACCCCACTTGAAGGGCCTAAGATAATCAAGTCACTATATAAAGTGGTACAGCAAAGACCATAGTGTGCCCCATTCTGCATTTCATACTTCAATTCTCCCTTTTCTCTGCTCACTCTAATTCTGTTATCAAATTTGTTTGCATTAAGAACATGGCTGAAGCTCTGTATAGTTGACATTCCCCTGCAGCGTTTGGGTTCCATCACCCTTGATAATGTTGAAAGAGAGCTGAGACCGGTCATAGGTGTTGACACAGAAGCTGCAAACATCACCCGCAATCTTGAAGCTGTTCAAGCTGTGCTGGAGGATGCTGAGAGCAGACAGCTGAAGGAGGACATTGTGAGGCTTTGGCTGAATGATCTTACACAACTTTGCTATGAGATGGAAGATGTGTTGGATGAGAACACTGAAGTTCAAAAAGCCGAATGGAGAAACAAGAAAATGGAGGTGAAGATGGCATTGTTGCCAAGAAGAAGGTATGTTTCTCAATTCCTTCCTCTTGCTTCTCTTTTGGCCAAGTCAATCAAGTAGTTCATCGCCGTATGGATATTGCTGTCAGGATAAAAGAACTAAATGAAGTGTTCATTTTAATTGCTAGTCAAAAACAAAACTATAGCTTTCAAAACCCGAAAAGAGACTTGGAACAACTTGAACCAAAACTTTCTTCCCCTGTTGATATAGTATTTGGTCGAGAATACGAAAAGAATATTTTACTACATAAGTTGTTGACTGCAAATTGTCATGAACTTAGGGGTCCCCTTATGATCCCCATGATAGGGATGCGAGGAATTGGAAAGACAACTCTTTCCAAACTAGTCTATAATGATGAAAAGGTCAAGGCTCATTTTGACAAGAGAGTATGGGTCTCTGTCTCAGACCCTCTTGATGAGATCAAAGTTGCCAAAGCCATCATTGAAGGTCTTGGTAGTAGTACCCCAAATTCAACTGAGTTGCAAACTCTTCTATAATGCATACATCAATCGTTTGAGGAAAAGAAATTCCTCCTTGTTTTAGGTGATGTGTGGAATCCAAATCTTAGTGGGTGGAAACAATTAAGCAGATCTTTATTTAACGGGGATATAGGCAGTATAATATTGGTGACATCACAAAATGAGGAGGTTGCCATCATGATGGGAGCAGTCGCTCCCATGATCCATTTGAAGGACTTTAAGTGAAGAAAATTGTCGGTCATTGTTCTATCACATTGCATTCACTGATAGGGAAAGAAACGAGTCTGGAATGTTTGAAGTTGTTGCTAATTATATTGTCAAATTATGCAAACGTTTCCCACTTGCTGCAAAGACTCTAGGTAGCCTAATGCGCAATAAGAAAACATCACTTCTTTTTCTCTCTTTTTTTATAGGAAGGTTATTTTGTATTTGGCAAAGTTCTTGAAGAGATTGCTTGTGGCTTGTTGCCCTTTTCCCAGGACATCACTATTCTGGCATCATAAGTATGAAGCATTGTGTCTATGTTTTGGTGATCCAATTTTTTATCTCACATATATCAGTAGCCACCCTAAATCCTGAGATAGTTAGCATAAAAACTTTTGGTTGCACATAAACTCAAACTTGATAAATCTTGTTACAGTGTCACTGATGTTTTTGCTGTTTTACTTGGAAAGCATTTTGCTGCATTTGGTTACTTATCAGTGAACCAATGGATTACGAGTGAAAAGGGTCTTCACAAACATTTCACAAGCTGTTCTTCCTTTGGTTTACTTTGCTATCGGTGCTGGATCTTCTATCACTCTTATAGCCCCTCAAGTTCATTTGGCAATTAATGGTAAGTCTTGACTATAGAAGTGAATTGTATAATTGGAAATGAGCAATTTCTATGTCTACACAGTACCAACAAAAATGTGCTTTGGAACTAGACTGTCCTGCAATAATATGTTTTTGGTTTCTGAACAATTATCCTCAGTTTTACACTTATACTCCAGAAAATTTTTAAAGGGAATATGTTGACATGTATCTGCTCTCCTGCTTTACTATGCAAGGCACATCATTCTCTTTTTTCTTTTCCATTTCCATGGTGAAGGTGCGGCAAAGCGGGCAAACGCCCCTATGTCAATTACAGCAGACAAAAGATCAGCTGATCAGGAGGGAGACTAAAAGAGGAAAGCAAAGCCTGTAACATCTGCATATTCCTTAAAAAGTTCTCTGTGGTATGCCTCCGGCAATGCTTCTGAGACGGCGGTGAATCTGAACTGGGGAGACGAAGTTTGTCAATGTCGGGCGAGCCCTCTGTGTGATTTAGTGTTCTCTCGAGGCTTCTATTTTGAGAGAACTCTATGTCCAGCCATCACTAAGATAGAGTACGTTGCTGCCTGTGTCTTGTGTTATTCCTGTGGATTTTTTTTTTTTTTTGAAATAGAAGTTGATTTCATTAGATCAACAGTCAATAGGCTAGAGTCTACCATAACTTACATAAGCAAAACTCGGCAAGAAAATCCGAACTAAACTATCTAAGCTAGAGCAGATCATTAAAATATCTGGAACGCTCACATTTAAGCGAGCCTATACAAGAATGAAAAAAACCTCGCCTCCTACAGAAAAGAAATCATTCAACTAGTCCCCACTTGCCAATCACGCAATTGTGGTACAAGCAAGATACTAGAAACGTCATAGAAGACTCATAGAAGTTAATCCAACCTCACACAGGCTCAATACCCTAATTCATTAGGGCCCAGATTGCCTTGATCTGAGCCCAAACCCGTAGGACCAAACCCAAATCAAGTCTTGCTGAGTAAGAAGACTCCCCTGCTCCATCAGCCCAAATTTGAGCCCAGGCCCAAACCCAAGCAAACAGTGAAGAAGAGTCACGCTGCTCCTTTGCCTCCACCTCCGTCAAGGCCTCCGGCGGCATCCCGTTAGACCACAGCTCCGGCGGCCGGCTTTTCCACCCATGCAGCAACATCTCAGACCGCTGCTGAGCTGCCTCCACCACCGTTAGGTCCGACGGCCAGCCAATCCACCACTACATCAAATCTGCAAATCATAACCACCGGCGGCTTGTCAAAACTTTGCAGAACCCTTGAACAACTGCAATATGAAACACTTCAACCCAGAATCCCAGATCAAAGCAAAGCAACACTTAGACCCGGATTCACCAAACCACCAATTTGAGATCTAGAACGATTGACCAACGACCCACAACAATCGTTCCCCGGCACCGTCCGAAAGTCAAACAGCTGTATTCCGAACTACGATCCAAAAGCCCATATCAGAGCAATCAAAGCCTCTCTTCCCCGAATCCACCAACACGACCACCGTGACTGCACAGAGCTTTCCTCTGCAAACCAAGAACCAGAACAATCTCACCAAGTCATGGCCGGTGCTGGACGCGATCGGATCTGGCGGCCGCCGCTTTGCACGTCACCCTAGGCTTAGGGTTTCGACTACTATATAATTAGCCTCGGGTATGCACACCTCAATTTGATAACTACCTATCTTTTTTGTTTGTTTTAATGCAACAATTGATGGCTACAAAGAAAGAAAAAAATATTGTGTATCCTATCTTTAAAAAAAAAAAAAAAAAAAGATCAAAGGATTTCACTCCTACCCCCATGGTGACTCGAATCCATGACTTCGTACATAGGTAGTGGGTGCTCTAACCACTGAGCTAACACAGCTTCTTTTGTGTCAATGTGAAGTCAAACCCACAAGCTTTGGTTTCTCCCATGGAGCATTATTTATGTACTGAATTGGATGTTATTTGGTTCCTTAGATTCTCGTGGTCTGTATTTCAATTATGTAGTGATTTGGATGAAGAACATCCTAAATAGGCTTGCTTGACCCACTTGTCCAGGCTGATATCTTCTGAATAAATTGATAAAGTTTGAGGTATTTCATGAAAAAAAATGAAAAGAACTGACCGGATTGTACATAGAACGATATCTATCGACCATTGGAATGTAAATTGTGCTGGAAAAGTCACATTATACTATTAGAAGAAACAACAGGGAAAATTATTTCATCCCTGTGGTCTGATAGAGACCTGGAAGCTGGAAGCTCTGAGCTTCGTTTGCTGACTTCAATAGTACTGGGTTCAATGAGCGACTTAAACAAACCCCTCCGTCGAAACATAGCCCTCTGAAGCGAAATTAGTCCTCAGATTGATTGTTGTAGCTCATCCCGTTGGTCATTCTCAAGTCGGGACTCATTCAGCAGCTCTATTTCTTGGTTTGCGCATGGGATATAAAATTATTGGGCTCTGCGTGCGGTAAAAAGTGTGTTGGTTTTGTAGTTAGTGGTAGTTTGCTAAAAAAACAAAGCCGGCTTAGATGCCGTGCAACATGTGCGATGGAACAATATGGGGCCCTATATAATTCTTAGGGATAAAATCTGTTTAGTCCCTGTAATTTGCCTCTCTCATCATTTCAGTCCTTGACATTCTAATTTAATCTAAAAACTCCCTGACCTAACAATTTCCCTCCAATAGGTCCCTTCCGGGTCAAGTCAAGAGTTGGCCTTGGGTGAAATGCCCAATATACCCCTCTGTTATTTCTCCCTTCCTTTTTTTCTTTTTTAATTTCTCTTTTTCCTTTTTAATTTCTTTGTTCCTTTTTTCTTTTGGAAGGTTCTAGTTGGACCTCTAAATTTGATATTTGGACCTCTCCTACTTATTAAACCTCCAATTCACTTTTTTGAATACTTAAAAAACTAAGTACACCTCCTTAATTTTACCAAAACACCCTTAAACAATTAAATCTGTATCTTCAACAATTTGTTTTTTTTTTCTTATCTCTATCAATTCATTCATGATGAATTTTGTGAGTAAGCTGCCAACATTTTTTGTATACTTTCAGTGACAGAATCAGAAAGTGATTTTTCGAGGATCCGAACAAGTAGACAATTACAAAGATTTTTCTATTAATCCAAATCATAGTTTTTTTTTGGCAATATGGATCGATTAAATTTAATTAAAAACTTGGATCTTAATTAGTAATAACTGCACCAAAATATTCAATAAATTTAGTTTAAGGAAATTTCAAATTCAGATTATTTTGAATTTAATTTTGTATTAAATAATGAGGCAATGTATAGAAATTAATTATCTTTACTTAATTGTTTTAGGTAAATTATAAATTTATATAGGTAATGTTAGCCAAATAGCCACCCTCAAGTATAAGGGGTACAAGTAATAGTATAGGGATTTAAGAAAGGTTGTCGAACACACGAGGATTGGTTTCCTTTCATTAGTTAGGGTGTTAACCTAAGGAGAGCTAGAATATACAAATGTACAATCACAAACCTAAATTTACAAGGAAATCTAGGCTTATGGTGAGTATGTGCATTATGGTGATAGTGAAATTGTTTGTTGGATAGAGTGGTGAACCAAATTAAAATAAATGCTCAAATATAAACTAAACTAGTAAAATAATGGATGATGTTAGGGGTTGGATTGTCTACCACTAACCTCCCTTGCAAGTATTGAAGTTCAAATACAAGTGATGATATTCTAATTTCCCAATTACCCTCTTTGCATCCGGATAAGACTATAAAGACTTAAACTCCTTTAATGGTATCGATTCCAACCGGATAAGTCTAGAATTAACTACCTAAGAACAAATCCTATTACCGGTTAAGTCTCAATTCATTGTTCCTAGATGCATAAAGCTTTGAGTTTAGATAATCATGCAAGCAAACCAATCCTAGATCTAGGTGATTTTAACTCACAACCTTCACATGCACATAGAGGATGCTATCATGCTATCAATGCTCAAGGTTAACTACTCCCTAAACATTTTTTCATGAGATGACAAACACAACACATTCAAATTAGTTAAGTTTGAATGAATGCATTCACTTCTTGAATTAGCATATGAAGATGAAAATCACAAATAACATCAAATGTAAATTAAAACAACAATTCATACAAGTTTGGCTAGGGCTTTCATCCCTAGCCCCAACAAAGTAACTACTCACTCATAGTCATACAAATTGGCATCAAATATATAAAGTAAATCAAGGTAAATTAAAGAGTTAAGGGAAGAAAGAACTAGTTGAAGCTTGATAAATCAATGGGTAGCTTCTCCTTCATTTTTCTCCTTCAATGCTCCTTGAATCCTCCTTGATGGTGGAATGGATGGATGATGAACTTCTTGATGGTGATGATGAATGGAATGGTGTAGGGGTCGTCAACGGGCCGGGCCGGCCCTTGCTATATTTTTAAATAATAGCAGACCGGGCCGGGTCGGGCTTTATTAAAAATCGAAGGATCCAAGCCCGTCCATATAAAGCGGGTCTTGCGGGCTTTTTCGGGCCGGGCCTTGCGGGCTTTATTTATAAATAAATATTTAAAGACACAAATATATTTTTTTTAATCAAGCTTTGGAAATTCATTGGATAATGATCAAATACAACCAAAGATAACAGATCTATATTGTACCAAAAAAAATCTTTATTTATATATAGATACTAATTTATTGATAAATAAATTTTTAAAGACACTAATTTTTTATAAATCTATATTTATACATCATACACTCCAAAGAGCAACATATAGCAATTCAAAGAAAATGAGAAAACTGACCGTTGGATGTGATTATTACAATAAATTATACGTGTGGTTAAAAATTTAGTCAATTTCACCGTAGTTTCGAACCCAATCGGATTGGTCAACCGTAGTCACTTGCATGTTTTCTTGGTTGACTGATGGCGTGATGACCGCAAAACTTGCTTATTTTTTTACATCACATTTGTAAATATTTTATCGATGGATGTATGTGGACATAAGATTAAAAAAAATCAATTTTAATTACAAATACATTGGCCTATACCAATTTGCCTCTTAAAGTTGTATGACTTGGTACATTGCATTTAAATTGTTGAGGTTCATTCTAAAGCAAACATGAAGTGGAAAATGAATTTGGAAAAACCAACCGTTTGATGGAGAGATTGTAATATTTTATGATGGTTGTAAAAAATCCAGCCAATTTGGTTTTCGTTTCGAATTCGATCAACTAGGTCAAACCTAGTTACTCTTATAAAGCTATATTTATATATCACACACTCCAAAGAGTAACCTCTATCAATTCAAAGAAAATGGGAAAACCGACCGTTGGATGTGATTATTACAATAAATTATGAGTGTGGTTAAAATTTAGTCAATTTCACCATAGTTTCGAACCCGATCGTATTGGTCAACTGTAGTCACTTGCATGTTTTCTTGGTTGACCGATGGTGTAATGACTGCAAAACTTGCTTATTTTTTTACATCACGTTTGTAAATATTTCATCGATGGATGTGCGTAGATATAAGATACAAATTTCAATTTTAATTACAAATACATTGACCTATACCAATTTGCCTCTTAAAGTTGTATGACTTATACATTGCATTTAAATTGTTGAGGTTCATTCTAAAACAACCATTAAGTGGAAAATGAATTTGGAAAAACCAACCGTTTGATTGAGAGATTGTAATATTTTATGGTGGTTGTAAAAAATCCAGCCAATTTGGTTTTCGTTTCGAATTCGATCAACTAGGTCAAACCTAGTTACTCTTATAAACCTATATTTATACATCACACACTCCAAAGAGTAACATCTATCAATTCAAAGAAAATGGGAAAACCGACCGTTGGATGTGATTATTACAATAAATTATGAGTGTGGTTAAAAATTTAGTCAATTTCACCATAGTTTCGAACCCGATCGGATTGGTCAACTGTAGTCACTTGCATGTTTTCTTGGTTGACCGATGGTGTAATGACCGCAAAACTTGCTTATTTTTTTACATCACGTTTGTAAATATTTCATCGATGGATGTGCGTAGATATAAGATACAAATTTTAATTTTAATTACAAATACATTGACCTATACCAATTTGCCTCTTAAAGTTGTATGACTTATACATTGCATTTAAATTGTTGAGATTCATTCTAAAGCAACCATGAAGTGGAAAATGAATTTGGAAAAACCAACCGTTTGATTGAGAGATTGTAATATTTTATGGTGGTTGTAAAAATTCCAGCCAATTTGGTTCTCATTTCAAATTCGATCAACTAGGTCAAACTTAGTTACTCTTACAAACCTATATTTATATATCACACACTCCAAAGAGCAACCTCTACCAATTCAAAGAAAATGGGAAAACCGAACGTTAGATGTGATTATTACAATAAATTATGAGCGTGGTTAAAAATTTAGTCAATTTCACCATAGTTTTGAACCCGATCGGATTGGTCAACCGTAATCGCTTGCATGTTTTCTTGATTGACCGATGGCGTGATGACCACAAAACTTACTTATTTTTTTACATCACGTTTGTAAATATTTCATCGATCGATGTATGTGGACATAAGATAAATATGTGTGTGTGTGTGTGTGTCTATATGAATATGTAAACACACACACATATATATCTATATATATGTACATATATATATATATATAATATGTACATATATATATATATATAATATGTACATATTATATATATATATATATATATATATATATATATATCAGGCTTCTATATATCAGGGCCCTTCCTCTAAGGGATCCCTTTTTTTGGTATTTTATAGGGATAGACATTTTACCAACTTTGGGATCATATTTTCACATCTCAACCGTTCAGTTTTTAGGTCCTAATGTGTAGATCACTTCTGCAAAATTTCAGCCAATTTGATGATCGTTAAGGCATCCAAAACTGCAATTTACCATTATAAACACGAACGGTTCCGGTTCGACAGATTCGGTCCGTTCGTGTAAATTGCAGTTTTGGATGCCTTAACGATCACCGATTTGGCTGAAAATTTGTAGAAGTGATCTACACATTAGGACCTAAAAACTGAACGGTTGAGATGTGAAAATATGATCCAAAAGTTGGTAAAATGCCTATCCCTATAAAATACCTAAAAAAGGGATCCCTCATTGGAAGGCTTCTATATATATATATATATATATATATATATATATATATATATATGCATGCAGACACACAAACAAATATATGTAAACACACACACACACACACACACACACACACACACATATATATATATATATATATATATATATATATATATATATAAATACACAAATGTATATATATATCTATAAATACACACAGTCACACACATATATATATCTATATAAACCTAAATATATAAACACACACACAGATATATATATATATATATATATATATATATATAATAGTTTACGGGCTTTTACGGGCCGGGCCTAGCGGGCTTTTGGCGGCCCGGGCCGGGCTTTTTGATGAGGCCTAGAATGGTGATGAAGATATGATGCTCCTTTGTCCAACTTTGAGTGGTAGTGATGGAGTAATGGTGGTGGTGATGGAGGTTGAGGAGTATGGATATTATGGGTTTGGATTTTGGGAGGTGGAGATGGAGGTTTTGTGAAGGAGATGAAGAGAGAAAGAAGATGTAATAGGGTGGAATGAGTGATATTGAGAGTGAGAAGAGAAGGTGTTTATATAGGGAAGAAAAAGAAGAGTGAAATGATGAGTGAAATAAAAATAATGAAAGTGGAGTATGGAAGTGGTTTGTAAAATATGGAAAAGATGGAGTAATGATGAAATCAAAGCAAAGCATGAAGGTGCAGAAATATGGAAGTGATGATGATATATTAAAGAGAATGGAGTAGAAAAATATGTCCAAGGAAAAAGAGAAAAGCATCTAGCTTTCTTCATGTTGGTGGGAATATGTTGAGCTGTTTTTTAGGTCACTTTCTGCCCCTTTATTCCTTCAATTATATCTCCATCAAGGATTCAGAATGGGCCTCTGACTTCTTCATATCAAATATTCCTCCATGAGTCTAGATCATCCTGGTAAAATCTCAGAGTTAAATTCATTGTAGTTCGGCCGTAAATGCTTCTGAAATACGTACAGGTCAGGTTTTCTAGTTTTCGTCTTTCAGAAGATTGGATTGACTGTTTGAAGGCTTTCTACTCAAAACTAGCTCTGGCACTCTTCATAACAAATAATCCTTGAGATGTCTAGGATGAAACTGGAGAGTTTCAACTCATTCAGAGTTCGTTTGGTCAGGTGGCTACCCCTCCTTTCTTGTCTAGCTCACTTTCTCCTAACCGGAGTAGGAAAATGTCTAGCTCACTTTCTCTTCTCCATTATTTCCTAACATGATAAGAAAAATAAATATATATAAATAAACACAAAAATTAAGTAAAGTACAAGATTAGGAAAATAATGAAATTGGATTAGTCAACATTAAATTGGACTTTTAGAACATGTAATTTTCATGTTTTAGGGCACAAATATGTATATGAATTATGATCCAACAGGTAATATAATGAATTTCAAAAACAATTGAATGTTATATTAATAGGAAAGGTAAGAAGAGTATTTTTTTTTTCCTCTTTTCTCTTGTTAATGTCTAAGATTTGAGCGGTAGCCTGAATCTTGGTTAACGCTGGTTCGGTGAGCGGACCACTACTTGTGATGTCTTTAGGACTTCCGCTATCTGTCAAGTAAAATACAACAGGCGTCAGAGGGAGACCGCGCTGGGCGGTCTTCTCTTCTCCAATGCCTAAGTTAGTCAATGTATTTATGTTGACAGAATAACAGTAGGTGAGTAGTAACAGTGATCAATCAACTCCTAGCCTCTTTCTTTTGCTCGATGTCCATCTCTGCACCGCCAAGCTAGGTCTTTACTGGGTTTGGTTTCAATTTGGGGAGAGAAACAGATGGGTTGTGGAGTTTGATCGAAATGGGATTGGTGGGTTGAGGAAGGAGAAAGTAGATAGAACGAAAAGAAAAAAAAAAGGAAAAAAAGGAAAAAAAATAAAAAGGAACAAGAAAAAAAGAAGAAAAATAAATTAAAAAGGAAAAAAAGAAATTAAAAAGGAAAAAAAATAAATAAAAAAGGGAAAAAAGGAAGGGAGAAATAACAGAGGGGTATATTGGACATTTCACCCAAGGTCAACTCCTAATTTGACGCGGAAGGGACCTATTGGAGGGAAATTGAGAGGTTAGGGAGTTTTTAGATTAAATTAGAATGTTAAGGACTGAAACGATGAGAGAGACAAAGTATAGGGACTAAACAGATTTTATCCCTAATTCTTATTGCTACTATATATTTGTGTGAAAGGGCCCCAATTGCATGAATGTTTTATAGTTCAGTTGGCACCGAATTTCATTCTTCAACCCAGTGATACAAATTTGATTCACATTGCATGTCATTTGTATTTTTTTTTTTTGGGAGGCCCCTTTTCCTTCCACTATTTTCTTTTTCTTCTTTTATAGAATTATAGATATTGTTTAAGGAAAACTGAATTGGGAGAGAATTTCTGTGTGTTTTCATTGATAATAGGGGACTCTTTTAATAGAGGATTACAATGCATAGAATCTGAATTGTACAAGGAAATGTAATCATACATTGAATGGATATCTCTAAGATTCTCCGAGATTATCTCTAATTAAAACCCTATTACCACTAGGTCAAGTAACCTAGAGTTTGGGCCGGACACATATTCTGGATTTACTTGAACACTCCCCCTTGTGTCTTCCAAACGTGGTGCTCATCTCGTTGCCTCATTAAAAACCTTGCCGAGTAACAAAAACCCTGTGGGACAAAAATAACCTCGGTCGAAGGGGAAAAAGAGCACAACACACCCTTCACGTTTCGAGACCATACATGTAGACACCTCCCCCTGATGTCTGCATCTCCCCCTGATGACAACGATCATGGGAGTTCTGATAACTTCCGCAAACGATGCTACCAACATGTTTCTCGAAAGTGGAATTTAGGCAATGACTTAGTGAGCAAGTCTGCCACACTGGCCTCAGCTCGAACCTAGTTCACTTTGATCTTGAGGAGAGTCTGTTATTGCTGATTATCCTTGGTGTTGTCGCTTTTGATGTAGTCTTGCTTTATTTGTTCAAAATAAGCAGCATTATCCTAAATGTTCGTAGGCTCATCTGTAGTAGACTTCAAACCACAATTGTTCGAACATGCGTAATTATGGATTCAATCCATAAACATTCACGAACTACTTTGTGAAGAGCAATAATCTCTGCATGGTTCTAAGATATAATGACTAGGGTCTGTTCTGTAGACCTCCAAGATATCACGGTATTTACCCATGGTGAACACTTAACCAGTTTGGGAATGACCTTTGTGTGGGTCAGAGAGATGCCCAACATTAGCAAAACCTTCCAAAACACTTATCGTTTTGGGACGGGGATAGAGGACGCAGGCCAATGTTGGTGGCGTTCCTTGTGTGTGATGGGTCTGAATCCATCGTCTCTCTGTAGGAATAAAGCATGCCCATATCAGTCGTACATCTCTAGTATCGAAAGATATCTTTTACACCAATCCAATAATGTCGCATTGGCGCAAAGCTATATCTAGCTAACAAGTTCACTGCAAATGAGATGTCCGGTCTTGTGCATTGAGCTAAGTACAGTAATGCGCCTATTGTACTTAAGTAAGGCACTCCTGCCTCTAGCACATCTTTGTCATCATCGACGAAGATGATCTTTTTCAGGATCAAGACTATGAACGATCATAGGGGTGCTTGAAGGCTTGACCTTGTCAAAATGCCTAAGCATCTATCAACACGATGCTCAAGTTCCAAACCGAGACATAATCGTGTTCTCCCAAAATTCTTCATCTCAAACTCGAATTTCAAGTGTTCAGCGGTTTTCCTTAACTCTCTAAGGGTTTCCAATGAAGATCATGTCCAACATGAACCGCGATAGAATCCGAAACTTGCTAGCTATGAATTTGTGTCAATACTCAAAACAGCTATCTCAACATGCTTTACTCTTTCTCTAACACTGTAATACTTTAGGTCAATATGCTTGGAATTATTTGATCTTTTACTGTTCTTGCTAAAGAAAACAGCTACTTCATTATCACAATAAATCACAAGTGTTCCAGCCACAATGTGACTTAACACTTTGGTCTGCATCAAAAAATTCCTGATCCAAAGTCCTTCAAACACATTCTCATACACTGCAATAAATTCAGCTTGCATGGTGGAAGTTGAAACAAGTGTTTGTTTCATGGTCTTCCAAGCAATGGCACCACCTGCAAGCATGAACACATATCCACAAGTTGACTTCTTGGAGTCTAGATAATTCCCTGCAAAATCCGAGTCTGAACATCCAACAAGTTTTAGATCCTCCACTTGCCTATACACTAACATGTAATTCTTGGTTCTCTGCAAGTACCTCAACACTTTCTTCCCAGCTACCCAATGCTCATGGCCTGGATTGGATTGAAACCTTGATAAAATTCCTACTGCAAAAGACAAGTCTGGCCTAGTGCAGACTTGTCCATACATGAGACTTCCTATAAGTCTGGCATAAGGCTTTGACTCCATATTCTCTTTCTCAACATCACTTTTGGGACTTTGCTTCTTGGTTCGTTTATCTCCTTTGGACATGGGAACTTCTCCAGCTGCACACTTCTCCATACCAAATCTCTTTAAAATTTTGGTAACATAATTCTGTTGAGACAAACCATGTAGTCTCTGTGCCCTATCTCTTTTAATCTCAATACCTAGTACATAAGATGCTTCTCCTAAGTCTTTCATGTCAAAATTCCTTAACAGAAAGCTCTTGGTATCTTTAAGTAATTTTAGGTTACTGCTAGCCAAGAGTATATCATCCACATAGAGAACTAGGAAAATAAAATTGTTCCCAACTGTCTTTAAATAAACACACTCATCAACAAGATTTTATGTAAATACAAAAGTAGAGATCATAGAATCAAATTTCTTGTACCACTATCTAGAAGCTTGTTTTAGGCCATAAATTGATTTTCTTAATTTGCACACTAAGTTTTCACTTCCAGCTTGTACAAAACCTTCTGGCTGCCTCATATAAATCACTTCATCTAGTTCACCATTCAAAAAAGTTGTTTTAACATCCATCTGGTGCAGCTCCATATCAAAATGAGCCACTAAAGCCATGATTATCCTAAACGAGTCTTTTGTAGAAACTGGAGAGAAAGTCTCAGTAAAGTCAATGCCCTTCTTCTGTGTAAAACCTTTGGCAACTAATCTTGCTTTATGTCTCTCTACATTGCCATTTGCATCACTTTTGGTTTTGAAAACCCATTTACAACTGATAGGCTTCTGTTTGGGGTCAGGTTCAACTAATTCCCAAACTGCATTTTGGCTCATGGAATCAATTTATGCTTCCATTGCTAGCTGCCACTGATGTGATTCACTACTTTCAATGGCTTGATTAAATGTAGTTGGATCATTGTCCTCTGCACAGTCCATTTCAATTTCTGCTTCTTGCAGATAAACAATGTAATCACTCTCTTCCCCCCTATAAGTTGGTTTTCTTGTTCTCTGTGATCTTCTAGGCTGAGGATTTTCAGGATTAGGTTGAGCTACTGGAGGATTTTGAGGTTCTTCATCAGGGATTGGTTCAAGTAAAATTTCTGGTTCAGCTTGATGATCACCAAGATGCATTTCTTGATCAGGTACTTGATCTTGTGCATCTTGATTTTCTGTAACAGTTTCTGTTGCTAATGGTTCTTGTTCTAAAGGCAATGCTATACTTATATTCTCATCTGACACAATTTCCTCAAAATCTGAGGTTAAATCCTCAAAATTTGTATTGTGAACTTTTTCACTTAGAAACTTTACTTGATGTGTTTCAAAAATCCTAGGTGAATGATGAACATAATACAATTTATAGCCTTTAGATTTATCTGGATAACCTATAAAATAGCAACTAACAGTTTTGGGGTCAAGTTTATTCAAGCTTGGATTATAAATCCTAGCTTCTGCATGGCATCCCCAAACATGGCAGTGATGAAGACTAGGTTTCCTGCCACACCAAAGCTCAAAAGCAGTCTTTTCTATAGCTTTGCTAGGTGTCCTGTTGCAAATATAATTTGCAGTTTTTAAAGCCTCACCCCACAGAAATTTTAGCAAACCAGTTGTACACATCATGCATCTAACCATGTTCAAAAGAGTCCTATTCTTTCTCTCTGCAACACCATTCTGTTGTGGATTATAGGGTGTTGTGTATTGAGCTTTAATGCCATTGTCTTGCAAAAACAAGGCTAATAGACCCTTTTGTTGTCCGGATTCAGTGTACTTGCCATAGAACTCACCACCTCTATCTGATCTCACTGTTTTAATTTTCTTTTCTAGTTGATTTTCTACATCAGACTTAAAGATTTGAAAGGCTTTCAATGCTTGTGCCTTTTCTGAAAGTAGATAAACATAACTGTATCTAGAAAAATCATCAATGAATGTGATAAAATACACATTCCCACAGATAGTTTGATGCCTAAAAGGACCACATATATCAGTGTGTATGAGTTCTAGTAAATTTTGGCTTCTCTATGCAGTCTTCTTTCTTGTGTTGGTTATTTTTCCCTTAAAGCATTCCACACAGTCTGTTAGATCAGAAAAATCAAGTTCATTTAGGATTTTCTTTTTCACCAAAATTTTCAGTCTCTCTTTTGAAACATGGCCGAGTCTTCTATGCCATAAAAATGCAAACTTTTCATTTAGTTTGGTTCTTTTAACACCTGTTAAAGTGCTAGTACTGTTTGTGTTATCTTCAACAAGTAAAATTTCTTGTTGAGCCATTGAACAATTTAACTGTAAATAATCATTCATAATAACACTAGAACCAATTTGAACATAATTTCTAGAAATAAGAATTCCATTACTATCAATAACAAGTCTACAACCAGATTTTACTAAAAGAGAAACTGAAACCAAATTCCTTCTAATGGAAGGTACATAAAAAACATTGTCCAAAACTAACAATTTTCCTAATCCTAAATCGAGCTTGAAGGTGCCAATAGCCTTGACTGCCACTCTCATGCCATTTCCCACACACAGGTTCACTTCATCACTTTTTGGGATTCTCCTCCTTATGAATCCCTGCAAGGAATTAGTAATGTGAATAGGTGAGCCTGAATCTATCCACCAAGACTGTGGTTCAACATTTATATGATTAATTTCTAAAGAAAAGACTGTATTAGAAAAAATCTTACCCTTTTTGGCTAACCAGTTCTTGTAGCCAGTGCAGTCATTTTTCATGTGTCCTACTCTTTTGCAAAAGTAGCACTTGAATCTAAATGGCTTATTTTCCTTAGCCACTGCAGCTGTTGAACTCTTAGTTATGGCTCTCGTAGGCTTTAGCTTGTTCTGGGGTTTTTTCTTCTTAGGCTTCTCTATGAGATTTATGGCTGTAGCAGGTTCATTTTCTTCCTTGATCCTAGCTTCCTCATCCACACAGATGGATATAAGTTCATCTAGAGTCAAATTTCCCTTTTGAGAATTGTAACTGGTTCTAAGATGACTAAAACTATTAGGTAGGGAATGCAGTGCATAATGCACTACCTGCTCATCTCTAACCCCCATCAAGAGCTCCCTAAGTCTGCCATTTATGTTGATCATCTCATTATATGCTCTCTAACTCCCCCTGAACCTGTGTACTTCAAATCATGAAACTCCTTAGTAAGCCTAGCTGCTTCTGCTTTTTCACTTTCTTTAAACTTAGCAGCTATGAGTTCCAAAAAATCTTATGCTAGCTCAGTCTCTTCTATACTTCCCTGACAGTCTTAGACATAGAGGTACGGATGAGGTTCTTAGCCATTCAATTGGATCTATGCCACTTCTTGTAAAGATCAGTTTCTTTCTTGGTGCTCTTTTCATTTAACTTTGCAGGCTTATCCTCAGTAAAGCAATAGTCTATATTTTCATGCATTCCCATGTAGTTTTTTACAGAGTCTAGCCAAGCTCTATAGTTGGTTCCAGTTAGCATCAAGACACTGTTCAAGTTCATGTAAGAGTTACCTAAGGAGCAAAACAAAATTCATGTGAGTTCTCAGTTTGTAAAGAAAAATAACTTGTAAGTTTTCTGTGTTTTATTAAGCTTTAAGCTACTAAAACAAGAACAATCCAATACAAGATCATATAGAAAACCTAAACAATCCATACTTGCATTCATGTCAGTCCATACATAAAACAATATTAAGCATCACTTTTGAGTAGAAGCCTAATATCCTGTAGTTCTTTATCAATATGCCATGCTTAATCAAAATATGTTATCCAAGGACATTCATCCACATCTTTAGACAGAAGAAAAATTTCCAAGTATCCAAATATATTTCCATTAAGCATGCATATTGCTGTCTTGTATTCTAAAACTACACTTGACCACTTCTTTGGAAGATAAACAAAAGTATGGTTTTAAAACACATGCAAGACACAATTTTAGTTTTGTTATACCATATGTTTTTTGCCAACATCAATGACGGATGCTTTATGCACCATGTTCACTTATGCCAACAGAAAAACACAAAACTCATGAGCTTTTAACTTTATCTTCTACCCAGATCATTGTCTTTATAAGAAAATTAAGCTCTTGCATCTGTCAATTTCTACAATGTGTAAAGTTTTTGGGAGATTCTTATTCTTCATACATTGTCACACGATCACAGATACAATACCATATATAAGCAATCAATTCATCATGCATATTCAAGCACAACCAAAGTTGTTTCGATTCTAAGAAACCACATAACAATCAAGAATTGTAAATTTCATCCGGTCACCATCTACTCTAACCTAACACACGCCGGGAATGCAACTAGGGTTCTTGAGCACAATCAAAAACTCAATTATCATGCTATGAATCGAAACCAATTTTCATAGAAAAACCTGATTTTGCTTTTTCCCCAATTTGCTGCTAAAAATCTCAGCAGAAGCATGAACTTGATATCCAGATGTAGCAATCGACTCTATTGGCTTCTTGATTCACAGAAATCGGGGTTTTGAATCCCCTCTCGAGATGATAACATCTCGCGCGTTTCCGAATCCAGTCCCAGACCTTCGTCTTGATCAAAACTAACCGTTGTGATACAATGGTCACCTATTCTTGATGTTTTGGTCGGGTTTGGGCTTGGATAGTCCGCGTGCTATGACTGGCCTAGAGTTGTTAACAGGCTTAAGGCCTGTTAACCCTTAAAGCAAAAAAAAAATTGGTTTGTTTGTTTTACAAAACCCTAAAACGATTTTCATGTCAAGCAAAA
Organism: Rosa rugosa; assembly: GCF_958449725.1. NCBI lineage: Eukaryota > Viridiplantae > Streptophyta > Magnoliopsida > Rosales > Rosaceae > Rosa > Rosa rugosa. The sequence continues at coordinate 41,769,947 of NC_084820.1, forward strand.
TCTAAATTCATATTTGTGTAGGTGGGCACGGGCCGGGTCCAACTAAATTTTTACTGGGCCCGGGACCGGCCCGTTTTTTACGGTTCGGGCCCAAAGCCCGTTTTGCAACCAACAGGGACCGGCCCGGGATCGGCCCGTTTTATTTCGGGCCGGGCTTCCGGGCTTTCGGGCCCAAATACTTGTTTTCTGCAATTTCTGCAATTCCCACTTCAAAGTCACTTTCTTCAATCAAGAAAACCAAGAACATGAATTTACAGTACTGCAATATGAATCAAAACGTTATCAGAGTCAAAATCCATCAGAATTCTTCTCAGTACACCAAGAACATAAAATTACTTCCTTCAGATTTCAACATAAACTACACAAAGATTCAAAATCAAAACATGCATCAAACAATCAGTAAAAGCAATCATCGATCCGTTGAATCAAAGCCGCCAGTTCCTTCAGATTTGAGAATTAGGTCTGTATCTTCTGCAAAAACCCGATCTTACGATCGTCAGTGAGCTTGAAATCGAGGAGTCATGGGTGAGCTGGCCGTACCTCTGTAACCGGATCTTGGGATCGTCGGCGAGCAACTAAATTATCCAAACCCAGCTATAAACAAAACAATAAACAAGAATGAAGCTATCATCTAAACCACAATCAACCCCACCTCCAAGATATTCCCTTTTCAATTTGGGCAGAACAAAACAAAACCCAGAACCAAGAAGCAGCAAAAGAACAAAACTTTACCTCCACCCAATTGACAGCCCCAAAAGAAGAGTTCAAAGCAATCAAATTTCTCCTCCACCGGAAAAAAAAATACGCCACCGATTTCCAAGACGGTGAGAACCAAAACGGCGAGGGCACGAAAACCAAGAAGCAGAAGCAAATGGTCCAAAACGAATCAATTCTTGAAATCGAGGTCGCAGCCTCGAGATTTGAGGGTCTTGAAGAAGAGCGAATGTGAGGATTTGATGGCGAGGTCGTCTAGCGGAAGAGGAAGATCCGAAGAAGTAAAGAGGAGGAAGAAGAAGAAAGAACTGGAGAAGGAGAGAGTATTTTTTTGAGAAGAAGGAGGAGGAGAGTATCGACGCGTGGGGAGAAGAATAAGGAGTTAAGGACGCGTGGGAGAAGAATAAGGAGATAAGGAGAATAAATTAATTAATAAAATACATAATAATGGTATATAAGGGCCTGACGGGCTTTTTTTGTCTGAAAACACCAGGCCCGGGCCCGGACCGTCTTTATCTAATTCAGGCCCCGACCGAACCGTTTCGCGTGAAAAAATTTTAGGGCCCGGACCGTACGGGCCAGGTTGTGACGGGTCGGGCCGGTCTTCAGGGCTTTCGGGCTAAATTGCTCTGATACAAATTGTAAAACCATATATACATGCTCACAAACACAAGCACATCAACTCGACAACAATCACAAATGACCAAAACTATGCTTTGATACCAGTTTCTTGTGCAGAAGTGGCAAATGAGTCGCACACACACGGATCCAATAATGCCGATACTCCCCCCACTTTAGCCACCCGATGTAGAACGGGTATGGGGTTTTAATACAAAAGGTCTCGGCATTAGTGTGTGTGGTACCATTCCTTATAACCCAAGGATGCATCTTCACCTTTCTGATGTAGGATTCCAAATGTCTCTAATCTAAGCCACACTTTTCCAACAAAGCAGAGTCTCTATCTCTGTTTTTCACTGTCTTCTCGGGGTATTCCAACCTCGACTTCATTCGATGGGTTCTCAATCAATCTCTCTCTCTACAATCTTCGGAAAGAATGATCGATTTGCAGGTGACAAAGTTTTGCGATGGAGGCTGGTAACCGGGGAAACCTCCGTCCAGGATCTAGATCGAATTCAACCAAGCAGAGCACGACTCAAGGCTGGTGAGGATCTGGAATTGCTGGCATGGACGAAGTCTAATTGGGTGACGGTGAATGATCTACCAGTGGTCTGATCATGGCAGGGGAAAGAGCCCGGTTCTCAGTGGGCGGTGGTGAAGGAATTTGCGACTCTTATATGAAGTTTTGTACTCCACGAAGGGATGGCCAGAGCTTTTCGAAGACTCCAACCTGCAAGAGAGCCCCTCCGCTTAAAGAGTCGGAGATTTGATGAACGACGTCCTAAGCGTGCGGCGGTGGCAGCCGTAATCGGTGCAGGAAAAGGTGGACTCAATTGCGGTTGGGTGCCCAGATCACTTGTATGGCCCAAGTTGATTGGGCTTTGGGTGCCCAAAACAAATAAGAATACCTTTTGGACTTGGGCCTTTGTGTGGACCAAACTGTTAGGATCTAATTCTATGGGGTTTCGTATTTGGGATCTAGGAGGGTGGACCCGACCAAACCTCCTAGCCCTAGTTTGGATGTCAAGGAGAGAATTTAGTTTTGTATTGAACTATGCCTATTTACTGTGTCCTAGTTTTGTCATAGTTATAGGCTTGGGTATAATAATTGAGTACTGGTTGTCTAATGGGTGGTGCTAGCATACCACGTCCTAAACTTGCCCTAGAGTTAGCAAGGGAATGTATGTATCTGTGCCATTTTGGCTTGAGATTAATGGAATTGATTACTTTGATTCAAAAACAAAACACATGTGACGTGATGCAATTGTTTTCATTCAATTAATATGTATACAAAGAAGATAATTAATTATTTCAAATGGAATATGTAGTTTTGTAAAATTGGAAACCCCACAACATACATGCATTGTATTGTGTGTATTATACATGCATTGTAAAATTGGAAATGCCACCAGGTGTACATGCATTGGTATTTCTTACCGCTGTGAATTTTCAATATTTTTGTTGATTCTTTCCTTTTTCATTTCCTTTTTGGAAAATTTTCTTGTATTTTATTCTTTTGGTGAGAATAAAATTTTATTTTTTGTCATGGTAATTGTCTGACATCTTTGGAAAGTATCAAATTTTAGAAAGAAAACGCTCTGCTAGGGTTTTCTCCCTAGTAGCGACGTCAAAGGCAAACAGGGGTGCCGGGATACCGAGATCTTTGGAGTTGGCGTACAGCGCTAATCTCTAGAGTCGGTTTACGGCGTCGAGCACAAGAGAGTGAGCGGCGAGAGTGTTTGGTGGATCACAAACCAAGGCTGATCGATACAGATCTGGTAGACGAAGGGGTAGCGAATCTGGTGGTTGGTCGTGCGCGAGCGGTTGCAGGTGATGCTCATACTGGTGGCGCGACTTCTAATGGCGGTGAAGCGTCTAACAGTAGCGACGTTGCTTCTAGTGGCTGTCTTGTCGATGTCAGAGGTGATGATGGAGGTTAATCACGTTTAGGTGCCCAATGTTTGGGTGTCCAGATCAGAACATTGGAACTTTTGGCTGGGGTTCCTTTCGGCCCATGGCAGAGCCCATTTGGGCTTGCTTTCCCCAAGGATTTGGGACCCAGGAGGTGGTATGCTAGATACGCAGTTCAATTTTACAGTGTTCATCCTGGGCGTGTTATTCTTGAATTTAAGTAGATTGATCATTTTTACATTCTATGAAGAATCACAGCGTAATCACACTGTGAGTACCACAATTGCGTGCTTCGGCGAGCAGTGTGTTGCAAGTTGTGATGAGTTTAAAGGTGGTTGGTCTACCATTTTCTTGCATGCCCAAATTGCAGATTCTGATGGTTTGGTCTCCAAATTTCAAGGTCATGGCAATGGTCTCATTGTTGGTAATTATCTTGAGGAGGCTGAGAATTTACCTTCAGTTTTTGTTAGTTTCTCTATAAGTGATTTAGATCAGTATTTTATTGTACATGAACAAATTGCTGGTGTAGTACACCTTCGGGTTTGTTCTAGCTTAGCTCTAGCTTCAAGCTGTTTGTTGCTTGTGTTTGCTCCCAATGTTTTTTTGGGATGTCATTCTAAACGATTGTAATCGTTAAAAGTTTCAATGAATTCACTTTTCAAAAAAAAAAAAAAATCTTTGGAAAGTATCAAATTAACATTCAACTTGAATCCAAAATCCTCCATAATAGTGGGGACATGAATTGTAACTTGTAAGTTCTCGTTGGAAAGCCAAGTTTGTGCCTGTGTGGTTTTGATTTCCTATAAGAGTACTGGACGATTATTGGTATTTTAGTTTTTCATTCTTATTGTTGTAGAATAAGAGAATTTGGGAGAATACTGAGATGTTTTCATTGATAATAGAGGTCTCTTTATATAAAGGATTACATGTACAATATCTTGGAGTACAAGGTATCCTACTCAAATACAGATTAGGAGATCTAGAATATTCTATCATAGTACAACTAGAAGAAATAATCTTATTTGGGCCAGGCACACACACATTAGGTTTCCTTCAACACTCCCCCTTGTCTCGTCCAAATATCAGTGCTCATCACATTGTCTCATCAAAAACCTTGCCGACTAACAAAAACCCAGTGGGACAAAAATAACCTCTGTCAAAAAGGAAAAAGTGGACAACACACCCTTCACATTTTGAGATCAAGCATGTAGACATAAAAATCCTCTCTTTGATGACGGCGTCTCTCCCTTATTGCTACAATCATGATGAGTAGACGGCTTAAGAAGATCTTCAATGGTAAATGATGGGAGAAGATAAAGTTGGTGATTGACTTGAAGCGATGTTTGGTGAATCAACTACAAATGGGGCACTAAAACGAAAACATTTGTGACTAAGAGAACAAAAAATAAAACAATTTACTCATATATATCTTGAATTTCGCAGCCATGTCTCCCACAGTCTAGACATCATTGAAATCTGCTTTCTGATAGACAGTGAACCATTAGGTTGAGGCAGTGGGTTGCAAGCCAGGCAAAGCCAAACTTGGTTTCAGATTGGTTAAGAAGCATGAAGGACCAAATAACACGAAGCCGGAGGATCCAAACATTCTCACTTGTTTTCCCTACAAGGGTACCAAGGAAGAAGAACTAAAGATTGCCATAGATGGCGAATGTTGATATGTCTTCACACCATATGATGGCCTGGAGCCCCTGGGATCAAGGCGATAGGACCAAAGAATGGCACTTGTCCTCCCCATGAGGTTGCTGTGCCTTTTAAATCATCTGGAGGACCTCACATGTTTGTGTGAGACTAGTTTGTTACCTAAATGTTTGTGTGAGAAAATTCCGTGAATAGATATAAGATACACGTAGTTTAGTTTTTTTGTTTTAATAGAAACGATAATATTGATAAAAGTGGTAATGTTATAAAGGAATTAGCCAAGAAGAGGCTTGATAGAAGTAAGTTCCGGACACATAATATTACACTAGCATACACTTGAGAACAGAGACACTAAAAAACTATAGAGTACAGAGTGAAACTAAAAACAACATTACGCGTGGTACTCAAATTTAATTATGTGGTTATCATCTTACTAAGCTTGATGGAAAACTCGTAATGAGAACAGTTACTGTAGTCATCTTCAAATTTAATATCTCTAGCCTCCATCTTCACACAACAACAGTTACTGTAGTCATCTGAACCGCCACCTGCAAATGCCAAAGAAAGTGGGCAGCATGATCTGACTCGATCTATCGAACTCCCAATGTCAACCATCCATCCCAGAGAAACTCGAGGCTTGACCGTTGTCTTAGAAACTCCACAAGTATAGCCTCCTTGAATGTCGCCACTGTGAACTAAATCCACCCATGAACACCGCCATGACTCCCAATCTTCAAGTGTGACTACTGATGAAGATTAGAACACCAAGGAGAAAGCATGGCTAAACCCCAAGGAGCTATGCTAACCAAGCAAAGGAAAAACTTCTCCTCTGAAAGCAGTTGAATGGGAAGAAGGAGAAGGAAAGAGAGGAGTGAGAGGTAAAACGATAACAAAGGGCTCGCTGATGTAATCAACGGATAGAATAAAAGTGCCTAGAGCTTTGTAGCGGGAAGGGTATACCAGAGATAAGTTTTTAATTTTTAGAATATATATATGTACTTGTTTCTGTGTGGTTCTCATGGGAGAACCGAGAATCATGAGAGGGCTAACCATCGCCAGACTCCATTACCTATCAATCACGAACAAAAGTCAAAGGTTAGACCAGAGTTGTCGGTCTACCACTCTCCGATGCCTAAGTCAGTTACATGTAAGAGTGTAGATAAGGTATGAGTAATGGGAGAATGGTTGCTTACCTTGAATAAAAGGAGATGCATGTATATATAGTGTAGGTTTGGGCTTATCATCATTCCTTTTCCATGTGGGCCTAGGTGTGGCCTATGAAAATTGGAATGTGAGGCTATCATATGCATTGGGCTTTGAGCCTATCTTGTAGAGTTGAGACCCAACATTCATGTTATAATTCAATTTCTAACTTAACAAGTGATTAATGAAAAAGTAGTGTTTTAATTAAGAATATATTGTGTTATTTGGTTGTAGAATTGGAAATTTTGGAATTTCTTCCATCTAATTTTGAGTGTTCTATTTGATTTATTGTAGATACTTAATATCAAAAATATCTAGGATAAATGTTCTTGAATTTATTCTCTCTTCTAATATGATGTTGCGTTTTGTTTTTTTAACATCGTTGAAAAAGCATGAAATTCTCAATATCAATGCAACTCAATTCCTTGGCTGCATAAGCAAATTTTTTTACATACTTGATCAAAACTACAAAATTGATCCCAAAAAGATAAAATAAAAAAAGATAAATAGTAGTACTTGTAAAATATGAAAATTAAACTAAAGGCCTATAATTTTAATGCAATTATGATTAGATGGATATGCGATAATTAGACATTAGTACAGAGTTGCACGTCATTAGTAGTCTTGCCAAAGAGGTCTTAGTCTTTTGGTGTAGTTCTGTAGTATATTGCATAAATTATCAATTGAAATACTCCAAAAATTTCACCAAGACCGGTGCTAATCAAAATGAAGTAGTCCACTTTTCCAATAAGAGTATAGGATGTCCAGCAACGACCATTCAGGAAGTTGGCCACTAGGAGAGTGAATGGCATATATTTCACACTCTTAGTTTTAATGACATCTCTCACGTTGAACAATGGAGAGTCATACATGAGGACATTGAAAAACTCACAGATCACACTAACTACAACAACCCTCAAAGGTCAATTCATCGCCATCTTATGCTCAGGTATTGCCAACATAGTTGCAGCCACCAAAGCCCCAAATAAAATAAGTTCACATATAAAGTATGTAGTAACCCTCTTTCGTCCTTTTGTTGCAGCATAATAGAAGAATATGATCAGATATATGAGCTCTATAAATAGCCCAATTCTATCAATAGTGACAACTAAAATGCTATTTGGGTTAATGAATGACAATCGTAGTAACACTAGAACAAACAGTTTAACACTGTTGTAAGGTAAGGTTTTGGATCAAAAGCTTCCACATCTTTTTTCTCCATATTTGTACGAACATAGGAATTGGGGAGAGGAAAAGACCGCTAGAGATGACATTCCCAACCACACCGACCAAGAACCTAGCATCTGTGTGCACCATCTTTGCGAGGAAAATGACCAAGAAAACGTAAATGTGACTGAAATAAGAGAAACATATCAAGTATTGTATGAATGAATATATTGTAGCCACCCTCTCCCTATTTATAGTGTCTTTTAGCCTAGTTGGGCACTGAAAAGGTTTCTAATTCTTTAGCATATTAGGGAAGTATATCTTTTTCCAGAAGGATTTGTAAAACCAGAATAAGTTCAAACTTGCAAATCCTACTTTGTGTAGGAGGGACTTTTATCAAAAAAAAAAAAAAAAGTCATTTTTCCCAGCAAGAGAACTAGAGACGATGTAAGACTTGAGCCAACAGGTACTGGCACAACACTGAAAGCCTTTCGACAGAGTAAATTGAAGAGAATAAAACATGTAGCAGACAAGCAGATGATGCAGGAGTAGAATACTCGCATCTTTTGTAAGACATGCTAATAACGTGCGCGCCCTTATTCGCATCTTTTGTAAGACACGCTTTAGAGCAAGTTCACCCGTTGAGGTTGGCAGGTCAATACTATTCACTGTTTTTTTCCTTTCATTTTTACCATTTAGGTTGGCAAGTCAGATACTGTTCACAAAAGGTCACCAAATGTCAGTTGGCAGGTCAAGAAATTGACCCAGAAAGTGACCCAGAGCGACCTTTTGTGAACAGTATTTGACCTGCCAACCTAAATGGTGAAAATGAAAGGCAAAAAACAGTGAATAGTATTGACCTGCCAAACTCAACGGGTGGAATTGCTCTTAGCAGATGATGCAGGAGTAAAATTTGCATGCACAAAACTACTTGTAATTGGAAACAAGGGTGATTAACTGTGCAGGCCAACGCAAGCCTCTTCCGGTGGCAATTTGGCCTTTTACTTCCGGTGTTTGTGCCCGATATGCATATGGTATGAGCAATATTTCTGATTAATTTAATAGAATTTGTAATCCATAACATCAATATTCTAGTATTTTGAATTTGAAAACTATTTAGGTATACTGCATTCTGTGTGATGATGTTCACCCCATACTCATAGTTCATAATTCATACTCTGAATTCAATACGAATTCAGAGAGCTTAATTCTTCAATAAATTTAAAAGCTACTTATCCAAAAGAAGATGCCATTCGTTTGAAATAAAAAAGAATATTGAAAATTCGAGAGGCTGAAGCTGAAGCTGAAGCAGCTTTCTTGAAGTAACAGAGGAGCAACAACTGGACTTTCATTACCCGTCATGCATATTGATGGCCAAATATAACATCTGAGGCTCTAACAGGGAAGTCCTTTTCTAGCACATGGAATTAAATCCAATTTGTAAAAATAAAAAGAAGATACATCTGTTCTATGTATGCATTTTCTAACCCCCACTAGGGAAAAAGGAATGCCATGACGGAACAGATGGTCATATGCCAACTAGGGCAAACTTGGCGTCACCGGTAAGCTTGACATGACAACGTACTGATGGAGATTTGGATTTCAGAACCACCACTTCCAGGATTTCCATCTGACCGGAATACAAGAGAAAACAGACGGATTCACAGGTCAAGGAAGATTCAAAGAAATGGTAAACGGTCTAGCTGTGCATAGGTGCTGGACTTTCATCTGGTACACAGTTGATGAGTTTAATTGACACAAGTCCAGACTCTGTCATGAGCCATGACTAATTCTATATGAACCTTCACTTTACTTTCAATAACACATTTCATGTGCCTGTTTGACCAAGAATCACGCTCTTGGTCATTACTATCTTCTATTACATTAAGCTAGGCAATCAAAAGAGCATCCCAGTGCAAAGCTTATGCACCAAGCATGAGAGATGAACATATATAATGAAAAATAGAAAGTACAGGAAAATTGCTTTGGTTCCTCCGAAGACCAGGACAGCGTCACTCACTCGGTCACACCAATATCAATATGACCAATAGGTGGTCCGGAAGTACCTTCATTTGCTATTCCAGTTACGACACAACAGCTGGCTTCAGACGGGGATGGTAAGCAACACTTTGGGTGTCCATGCTATCAAAATTACCATCTTGATGTCTCCAATGCACCTATTAATGTATTTAAATAAGCAATTGGGGAATGAAATAAGAAAAATCTTTACTGATCAGCAAAAACTAATTTCATGACATACATTTCAAAAACAGGAAAAATAAAAGCTTGCATATAAGTAATTTTAAAACTTACCAAGATTGTACGTGTTAGTATGAAACTATTAGAATGTGTAGATTGTAACTGTCTTAAGAGATTTACGTCTACTACAGCAGACCAATCCTTCTTTTTGCCATATGACAGCTAGTAATTGGTGTCTTCAAAGAAAGAAAGAAACACACAGCTTTGTGGGACGCTAGCTAGAAGATTTTGATGATGAGGAAAAGAAAAAAAATACATGGTAAAGAGATACAGCATTCCTGCAAGATATACACCACATGCAACAGAGCGGAAGTTAAAAAGATGCTAGTGTTTGACTTGGTTGCCAACTTTTTTTTTTTTTTTTTTGGTTTAGTGAAGGGATAGGGGCCAGATTTCACAAGAACACATTCAGGCAGCTCGAACAACAGAACAAACCAGTTCTCAACTAGAAGATTCATATATGCAGAGAAATGGGTAATTTTTTAACTTTAATGCTTTCAGATTTGCCTTCAAGAGGAGACACATCTCTAATTGCTCATTCTACTTATGAAAATTGCTCAATAAAACATTCAGTGTGCTGTGTATCATGTTGAAATCCTCCTATAGAGCCCTAATTATGCTCAACACATACCAACAATTTTAAGGCACATCAGTCAGAAAGGTGTTCTAACAAGAATGATAACATGTATACACAAGACATATTTGTTGAGTTTGCATTTGAAAGGCCCATGCATATTTACTTTACGCCTTACAATAATGATTATGGAACAACTAATACCATCTAATTCAATCCCAGAGCACATTGCTCGTGACAATACAATGAGTGGTGAAGAGGTAAGGCCACCCGAGTCAGCTGCACTAACTATTTTAGTATCTTAGCACCCCTCCCATTTTAGCTTCATCTTCTGCTGCAGGTTTCTCCTGAGGCCCATTAGGTTTCCTGAGAACGGTTTACATTCTAAGATGAAGGGAAAAACAAACCCAAGGGAGCTGAAGGGTTTCAATTTCCTTTCTTTTGGGGCTCTTTTTCCTGCAGCATGTTTCCCCAAGCTTCAACTAACCAAGCACGGCAAGGAAATTCAGCTCCCATTTCAAAGCCTCTAATCTGGGAACCAAATGAGGCCTTCCAACCCCACAGCAGCGGCAGCGATGGGAACCGGAAGTGAGAGTTACAGCTGTGAAAGTCACCCCACACCAGGGATGATTTGTGTCTTTTGGCCACTATAAACCTCAAAGCTTCCAAAAGACTTTTCTAAGTTCGGAACTAATGAATGCAACAGGAAATTTCCACTATACTTCAACAAATTCAGGAAAGAGAAAAAAGCTTCAGTATTGTTGGAGATGGAAATCATATTTTATGAAATGAATCGAATAAGCTTCATTTTTACATGGATTTGGGTTTTTGGTTTCACGGATTTGGCATGCATGCCAGATTCACAGTAGTTCGGTTTGACATAAGATTTGTATTCTGGTCAAATCGGGTCTCTCTGGAAGCCCTAGTGGTGGTTGTCATTGAGTGCATAGTTTAGAGAACCTCTACTTGTCATAAGCTATCATTAGGCAAATCCTTCCCCATTTCAGATTTCATTTTAAGCTTTTTCTTAACTTAAAATCCTAGAATTCATAGCCCTCAAAATCTAGATCCAAATCTTGCAGTAACCATCTGAGATCCACCATCTAAGCAACGCCATCAACAGAAACAACAGACACTAAATGAAATGAGTCAAAACCTACAACAATAACTACAATGATAACTGAGATAATTGCTAAAGATACCAAGACTAGACAGCCATAACCCAACAAATAAAAATAGACCCAATTCCCTAAACAGATATATTAACCAAACAAACAAAATATACAGATAGAAAGTTCAAAAAACAATCAAAATCAAAATCCAGTTAGAAATGAGAAACAATTATGCATACCCTAAAACGGAAGGAAATGAAGGATTAACACACAAGCAATTGAGCATCACAGCAGTTCGAACAAAAAAATCCAATCCAGCAAAAGACCAATTGAAAGCCACTAGCAATCTTAATCCAACCAATAAAGACACAGCAAGTGACTCCACCAAATCAAATCACAACAGATTCGAGTACAAGAGAAATTGACCCCAAGTAGATCAAAAGAGCTTCAAGTACCATACATTAACATTAATCTATTACTCATGGAGGAATTTTGATTTGCAAAGAGAAATGAACTCCAGCAGATACAGAAATTTGGACAAAAAAATTGACATTGAAACACAGCTACTAAATCAGAACTAAAGGGTAACAGTAGAATGAGAGAGAGAGAGAGAGAGAGATTCAAAATCCAACTACAAGTAAAAGAACGATAAATAGTTCAACCTATATGTCCAATTAGTACATGAAATAAGGATATCGCAATAAGATGGATGGCTAATTTATTGAAAACTACTTTGTAGCAGAATAAGTTAACAATTTCAAGTCTGCCTTGGTAAGAGATGATTTACAATGTGTACTCAAACTTAGATTGACTGACCAACATAAGAATCTTGCTACCCGAACATAGATGTGTTTAACTATAGATTTGGCAGCTAAAACAACTGAATATTCCAAACACAAACACAAACAACATTATATTTTTGGTCCCCTAATAAAATACCTTTATATGACACATTACAATAACAAGACAGCAAGTAAAAAAAATCTTACCCGTTTTTCTTTCGATCTCTATCACAGCTTCACATGAGACCCTCTGTCCCAAGATCCTATAAATTTCTTTACATGTGTGTATAACATCTGCAATATGAATATATGAGTAGATAATATCCCATTACAATTTCGAAGGAAAAAAATATTATAGTTGCAACAGTATGGGATGTCATGTGCAAACAATGAATATAGTAATGTTCACAACGAATTTCATGATGGAAAAAGTACGCATTCTCAGATTTCAGAGATTTCATGATGGAAAAATTTACATTATAGATGCAGTTATTACAAAACCAAGTAGTAACCCTCTTCAATCTCAAAGAAAAAGTACGCATCCTTCAAAATTTTCATTGGAAACAAATTGTTCAATTCTGAGGTCACTTTCAGTAACATTGAACCATCTTCTAAAGAGTACAATTCATTAAATTACGAAACATGCAGTGAAAAATGCAAAAATAAATAAACTGTAAATCTTCATTCTAGTGCCCGCTCTTCTTGTATCATGCTTACCAATACCAAAAAACAACTAACCATTTATGCTTCTGCAACTATTTTCTCAGTCTCTACTTTCTCCGTCTGCAGTTCCTTGACTGCTCTTATGAGACCTCTCGTAATTCCATTAAGATACAACCCGCTATCTTTCATTTCTTCTAGCAGTTTCTCTGACGTTTCCCAATCTAGTGCTTTCAGGCAAAGAGATTGGATCAACTTGTTGTACTCATCAGTCGTGGGTTGGACCCCATAATCTTTCATCTCATGAAACAACTCTAAAGCCTTGTCAAACTGTTCCAGTTTGCAAAAGCTGGAGATGAGTGTATGATAAGTCACTGGAGTCAATTTAGCATGCTTCTTTTTGGCTTCAGATAAAATATTGCATGCCTCCTCCATCTGACCACCTTTTGCATAACCACTCATAATAACAGTGTAAGTAAAGACATCTGGTTTCAAGCCCCTACTCTCCATCAGCTTCATCATCTCTATCGCATCTTGTATATCCCCAGCCTTAGAATAGCCATTGATAACCGAATTAAAAACTGCATTTCCAGGAGGTGGACCCTTTTTTGTCATCTCAAGAAGTAATTTTCTTGCCCCATCAACATCCTTTATCCTACATAACCATTGAACAACAGCAGAAAAGGGCTTTATCGCATATTTCCGTACTTCACCATCAATATCCTCTAGCAAGTCTAGAGCTAATTTGACATTTTCATCCTCCCTACTAAGTGACCGGATCAAAAATTGAACAGATGAGCGAGGCCGGCACTGCTTCTCCTCCTTCAACAACAAATACACCGAATGGGCCTCTTTCGCCATTCCAGCCTTGCAGAACCAAGATACGATCCTACCAACCTTTTCAGCATCCGGCGAGCTTCTTGCACCAATCATCTTCTCCGAAACAGACTTAGCGAAATCAAATTCCGAACTCTTGCAAAGCCCCTCAATCGCAAAGTAATATGAATCCGCACTGGGGACGCATTCAAAATCATCAAACTTGTTCAACACCTCCAAAGCAGCTTTCCCTTCACCCAATTTCGAGAACGAAGACATCAACACATTGAGAATATCCACATTCAACAAACTCCCCTCCTTCTCACCAACCCCCTTAACCAAATCCCACAAAGAATACATATCTTTCTTGGTAACAACCTCACCACACATTGCAATCACAAGAGCATCCAATATCTGCTTATTGACTCTAAATTCGGGTTTCTCCTTCAAACCCCACTTGAAGAACCTTATCAAATTCTCCCCCACAATAAGTGGGGTTTCAAGAACTCTAACCACAAATTCTTCATGTAGAGTCAAATCCAAATCCCTGAAACTAGACTCAAGAGACCCATCAGCACTACTATGAAGCAGAGACAACAAACCCTCCAATTTCTCCACATCAATCTCATGAACCTCTTCTTCCTCTTCCCCCAACTCCCCAATTTCACCAGAACCCAGTTGCTCCGAAACCCCATCAACCCCATCCCCAGGGGCAAAACCGTCCATCTGGGCGTCGTCATTTTCAGCTTCTGAAAACGGTGGCGGCGGTGGTTCTGCGGTATCAGAATAACTAAGGTCTTCTGAGACCTGAGAGAAGAACCTGGGGTTCTGGCAGGGAGGGGATCTAGCGGGGAAATGAGAAGATTGGGCAAGTGGGACTAGGGTTTTAGAGGAGAGTACCTTGGGGTTTTGGGTTGCACCGAAGTTGTGTGCGGCCTTTGCCGAAAGAGAAGCTCTTGATGATCTTGCCGCGACTGACCTCCACATCTCTGCTTGCAACTATTTTTTGTGGCTCTGTGTGTGTGTGTGTGTTAGGAATCCAATTCCTCTCGGACTGAAGAGATGGAAGTTTGTTAGAGCTGATTTGAGCGACTACAAGCCTCACTAATGAACTAGTTCTCGGCCAAGTGCGAAAGACCACCGAAACCTATTGGATGAACCAAACCAATCGAAAGACAGAACAGCACTAAAAAGGCTAAAATGCCCCCCAAACAAGTTGGCCAACACTGATGGAACAGAATCGTTTGGTTTACTACCCAGTCCACCCTCCGGACTTTTTTTCTCTCTTTTTTTTTTTTTTTTTTTAACAGCCTTCTTTCAGATCGGTTCCGTATCTCAAAGGCTGGGTCTGGACGGCCAATAGGACATCGTAGCAATGACTAAAATATCGATGATCACCAATGCTTGGTGGCTCAAGTGGTAAGGAGCTTGTTCCCCTTAAGCAAGGTCTCGAGTTCGAGCCTTGTGAATGGAGCAGCCAGTATTGGGAGAGCTTCCCCCCTAAATGGGGTCCGACCCGGCTCGAGAGGGATTAGTCCTTACCTACGGGTGGGGGATACCTTGGTTTAACCAAAAAAAAAAAAAAAAAAATCGATGATCGAGTAAATATTGATTATTTAAAAAATAGAAATTTTGAGAAAGTATCGATATCGATAAAAATTCGATAGAAACTATGAAAACTTAGAGAAAAACATAAAAATTATAAATGAAACTTTAGATTATGTCTATTTGATCAATTATCTACTCTTTTTTTAAAAAACTATACATTAAACAAATATTATTACATAATAAATTAGTGTAATTTAAAGGAAATTAGTACACAACTATACATTGAGCAGACATTTATTGAAACTTAATTTAGTGGATATTTATAATCTTGATACTTTACTAATTCTCGTACATAAAAGAATTAGTAGTTTTTTTTTTTTGAGGAGGAAAAAGAAATTACAAACAGAAACCTCTAGAACAATCCGAACTAAACTTGTCAAAATTAAAAGCAGAAAGCGCAGAAAGAGGGAGCTTGTTGGACCAGGTGATCGGCGTGCTGGCGGAGTGACCAAGACCAGCAATTTTATCAGCAACAAAATTAGCTTCTCGAGGGACAAACTTGAAGGAGATTTCTTCAAACTGGCTTGCAAGGGAATCAATGTCTCTGATAAGGGTTCGGAGACGCCAAGGAATCGAGCACTTTCTGTTGATGGCATCGATAATCAATCTGGAGTCCCCCTCAACTTCAAGCTTTTTGGAATTTAAAGTAAGGGCATGGTACAAACCCTCCCGGACTGCACTACCTTCAGCCACTGGAACTGAAGAACAGCCGATGGATCTCGAGGCCGCAAAGATTGGAGATGCATCGTGGTCTCTTAAGACAAAACCAATAGTAGTTTATTCATGTACAAAGTACTTAATAACAAATTTAATTAATTACAATAAAATAAACTACCCAATAAACTGTTGAAAAGGGGAAGGTAAAAAAAGATGAGATCTGTGAAGAAATATATAAAATGATAATTACAAGATCCTTCTCCAGCAGGATTGGTTTCCTTGTTTAAATGTACGAGGCACAACCAAGGTTCGAACCTCTTTGAGGTTGGTTTGCTCGTTTTTACGAATTTTGATTTTGATTCCAAATTGGCAGATTGGGCCCAATTTAGGCTGTTGGGCCACGGAATAAAATGACAAATTTCCAAAATTTCTGAAAATATCGCACGAAATTATCATGGTATCTAGAGAAAATATCGCCAACCTGAGAAAACGAAAATTTTGCCGATATTTCAGCGAAAATCTCGATTTTTAAGTCCTTGCATTGTAGTCTCTCTCCAAACTCTGTTTATTATGCAATTACATTGAGGGGGTGTATTCAATCTTAATTGAAAAAAAAAAAAAAAAAATCAAATCAGGTGGTATTTAAAAACCCAATGATTTTGTAGGATTCTAGAATGCCTGATAATCTGATATAAATTCAAAACCCTATCAGAAATCCACCCTCTAGACGTGAGACTTTAATGTCTTTATTTTTTTTCTCTCATTTTGAAGATGAAAAGACCTCAAACACAGTAGAAGACAACCTGACTTTGATAGGACCTGTGAGCCCCAGAAAAATTTATCGAGGTAAAGTGAGATCGCTCGAAAGTTATTTTACGATCTCGGTAATTAGCAAGATGCTTGGGATTAGTTTTCAAAAATTTTTCACAAGGTGAAATCTTCAAAATTCTGACTCTATAATAAAGTACGCGGGGCAACGAGTCCCTGAGAATTTTCGGGGAATATTTCGGACACGAGAACTATTTATTATGAATTTCTGAAGTTGGAAAATTATAGAAATTCATTTTAAGTAAAAAGAAAATCCATGGTGCAATCTGAGGCGTCCAAAGTTCCCACCTCTTCATCGTAGCCGTTGAAATCCAATTATGGGAGGCTATAAATAGAGCTCGATCAGATCGTCCAACCGGCAACTAGGGAAAGGGAATCAAAGCCGGAAAGCTTGGTGTTTTCCGGCCGTTCTTCGATGAATTCTGACGACGGAATGATTTGCATGAGGTAGGAAAATTAATCCTTGCGTCGAGCTCTACGTTGTGCTATGATTTGTTTTTGAAATCGATTAAGTTTTGAATGATTTGGTTTTGGGCGATTCTGGTGCTTCTGGGTTGAACTCTGACGTCTGGGGGCGTGGACTGATGTCTTCTAGAGCTCCATTAATTGGGAACGTTGAATGGGAGTTGTGGAGTTGATAGAACTCAGGGATGTGAATTGCCTCTGTTCGACTGTTGTAGAGTTTGTGAGCACATGAAGTTGGTAGACCAAGTTGGGTTTTGATAATCAACAAAGGTAAATTGTGATATCAAATTTGAAACTGTGCGTTGCTGGTTGTCTATCCAGAATGGGATGTTTGCACTATAGTTGTTGTTAAGATGATGTGCTAGATGTCACATGGAATTGAAGTGACAATGTGGTACTTTTATCGATTGTTAAATTTGGGACTTTGGCTCAGATTTGAGGTAATACATGTTTGTTTCAAGACTTTACTACATACTTGGTTTTTAAGAGAATATATTGGGGAAGCATTAAGTTTTATTTATTTCTTTTGAAATTACTTATTTTTTGTCCACTCACTCTAACGGTTTTTCAAATGCTTTTCCCTAGGCTTTTCGATTTCTCGTGCCTAGTCTACAGATAGGTTGAGATCGAGCGTGAGGAGGCGTCGAGGCATAGTGTTCATCCACTTCCGACTTCCTGTGGGTTACGTGTTTAACCTACTTGTACTTTATTTCAATTCACTGTTT
The DNA here is from genome assembly GCF_958449725.1 of Rosa rugosa. Taxonomy (NCBI): domain Eukaryota; kingdom Viridiplantae; phylum Streptophyta; class Magnoliopsida; order Rosales; family Rosaceae; genus Rosa; species Rosa rugosa. Next base: position 41,787,705 of record NC_084820.1, read on the forward strand.
AGATTGCTCTGATGACTATCTTTCAGTTGTGTTATAAGAAAGATAGTTTGGTATTTAAGATTTGAGTTTCAGATTTGTTTTATTTTACATGTTGGGAAGTTGATTATGAATTGTGGGGAGCAGGTAGGCTCCAGGAGATGAGGATGGATTCGATTACTGAGGAGTGTTATAATGTTTTTACAAGTTTTGGGTAGTCCACTTTTAGAGGAAGTTCCGCCAAATTTTCTGGTAGAATTTTTTCTAAGATGGGTCCCGCAGGGGCACTTCGGATTTCAGGGTGAAATCTTGGGTAGATCCTGTCATTTCTACTTTGGGCCGAAGTGAAAAAATGACTTACCATTTCAGGTAAGTCCCTAATTATCCCCCTTCTCGAAATAGTAAATTTAATTTTCTGACTTTCACGTACCAATTACATTTTTAGCATGTCACATGTCTACAAACTCGATTTAACGTCCTCTACAACTTTCATGAAGGAAGTTTTCTCAAGAAACGAACGACTTAAATAGTCAGCTTTAGGTAGACTAAAAGTTCGAAACAAAGGTAAAAAATAACAATAGTTATTGTTTACTGTCTAAATGACTAGTAAACATGTAAATTAAGGTACAGGACGCAACAGACCTCGACCTGTGAACCTTGGGGGGAACTATCGATCACTTGTTGAAAAGGTCTCTTTGATACACATGTTGACTGTTGATTGCAGTGGTTTTGGCTATTACTCGATCAACTTAGAAATTTTATGTTGACAAAATGACTTGTGGGTATAAATGGATGGTTTATTTCTTCTTTTGACATTGAATGAATGTTTAAGTTTATTTGATTTGTGTGTTTGATTCTGCATATTTGTTTTGACATTGATGTTTAAAATACTGCTTGGCTTCTTTTAAGGCTTGTTTTTTTTTAGGCTGTAATTTTTGTTTGACTTTGTATTGGAATAATATTGAGCTTTATGGTTAAAAAGCAATGAGACATTTACCATATAAATGGAATAGAAGCCGGAATTTAGCTCTGTCAGAATAGGAAAGTTTGGCGATTAACATTTCCAATGAACATAGCGGAAACCCTTTTGTGGGACAAGCCTCCATATATAAGGTTATGCAAACTGAATAGGTGAGAGTGATGTCCTTGTGTAGTGACGGGTGAAGATGCCACAAATCATGTTATGGTCATTCTCATTATAGAAAGAGAAAGTTTATCTGTTACAAACCAAAACTGGTGTAATTTGATACTGCAATATGCTTCACTTCTCCGCATTGTTCTGTACTTCTGTTTAGTTGTAATGGCAAATCTGCCATCTTTCATTTATTAGTTTTGACCACAGTGGCATTTTATTTTATTTTTATCCAAATCTGCTATATTGTTTGGATTTCACTGCTAGTTGCGAGCTCTTACCATAATAAGGTATCTAGCTAAGTGATTTCTTAGTCATTTATTTACACCCTACTTTTCAAAGTTTATGCATCGCCTTTTCTCCAGCTAATCTAGCAAGCTGGGTGCTCTTATGCCATACATTATTATTTTATCTAACTCTGGAGAGATTTACTTTGTAGGAGAACCATCCATTTCTTCTGTTTTTGGGGAGTTATATCCTTTGGTCTTCGGAATTTAATTTAAGATACACTTTGCTTTAGTTCATGAATTTTACCAAATAATAGTGAGGATATCCACCAGCAAGTAGAAAGTGCATCTTTCAGCTGTAATTATAATCATGGAAGATGTGTGGTGGTCTTTTGAGATATATCCATGTGAGAAAAATGATGAAAGTGGAATTCTATGTAGCGAAGAAAGGTTTTTTTTTTTTAGGTTGAAAAGGTCATCCATTACGCATTTAATTAAGCAAGTAGTACAATAATAACTTGTTTAGAGGGCTGTTAGAAAAAAGCATTACATAGAGTACACTACACTAGCACACCCCTCACAGAGTCACAGTCTCACACTAGCATACTATGTTCTATGAAGTCAGTATCTAGACTCAATTTTATGGACAATGACACTGCTCCTATGATCTGTTTGGTTTAATATTAAGTTACTTGGCCTAAAGATATGTTGTTTCATGTCTGCAATTTAAACTTATGTAAATAGAACAGCTTATTCATTTTAGCTTTACTCCTTGGTAAATGGCGTCTTATTGTTTGCTTTTTACATTGATCTTTGTGACTTCTTGGTATCTCATCTTCATACGAAAACAGCTTATTTTTCTTTGGAATGAGTAAGTTCTTGCGTTGGTTCATTGATTTCAAGAAAGATATAGAAGCACAAATGTTGTATTATTTTATTTTATCCAAAAAATTAATTTATTGCATGATTTTATTTTGGTCTTTATTCTGTTATTTTATTAGGACAATTCATGTATTTATTAAAATTTAAACAAATCTTGCTAATACGTACAATAGATTAGAATCTGTTCAAATTCATATGAATCCACGGATTATAAAAAATTAGACAGAATCATTTAAAATCTAGATCGAATACAACCCCTTAAGTCAACCCAACATTCCAACGCAAAACATTCCCGTGAGGGAACCCAGCAGATCTACTGAATCACTTACCGTGATTCTCCCTCCAACTTCTCATTTAGTTATGCAACTTGTTCCTCTCTCTCTCTCTCTCTCTCTCTGTGGGAGTTCAATTCTGCTCTCCGACAACGACCACAGCGGTGCACATGCGCATTGCTTGTAGAAACTAACTATGTATAGCTTATTAGCTCTGGTAATTAATGGCTTCCCTTGTGTGAATTTGGATTATATCTTGCTATTCTTTTCTAATGCATGATTATGTTTGCAATATACAGAGAATTCATTATACCTGAATTACGAGTTCGAACATCATATCAAAGTATCGGGTTCAAAATGCTTGTGCCGCCTCTATTTATTTGACCTATGTGCTATGCTATTGATTTTCCCCTGTAACTGGGAGTAACTAGTTATATTATATGTGTTTGCAGAGGGTGAAGATTATGACATACATAGGTATGAGTAAGAAATGCTTATTATGGTGGATACCTTTGTTAAAGTGGTGCCATCCAGCTGAAAGAGGTAAAACCCAAACCTTGCTTGCATTGCTGACCTCTGACGACTTTTGGGTACTTGATGAAGAGAAACGGTTAGGAGCATAGATTCCCGACCCATTAGAAAGTTCCAACTGTTTGATTGTTTCAGCATCAGTTGGTTTATCTTAATTAATTGTTGTTGAAGTTCGAACTTTGAAGAGATGGCAATATTTGTTTATTTCTATTGCTGTATTACAAACAACAATTTGCATTCTCACATGGAGTTACCACTGGGTAGTACATGAGAGAGCGTGATGTGCTCTCTTCGTGAAATTCTTTTGGGTATCTAGTATCCTTTCATATCATCTCCTAGCATATCTCCTTCGCAAGTTGCTTACCTAGCTCAAATCTATTGATACGCTTCTTTTTACTTGGGACCGGATTGATATATAGTGTAAGAGAAATGGTATAGCTAGACTCTGCTCAAATTCTATTGTCATTAAACCATAGGATTTAATGGTCTGTCATCATGTTCAATTTGTAAGTATTTTGGACTGTTTCCATTCAACACAAGGACTCCTAAGGATACTAGGAGACTTGAAGCACCGAAGATTAAGGAAAGCTTTTTCCCCCTACTTTCCCGATGGGACTAGGAGATTGAAGGATTGAGCAATGAAGCGGAAATCAAGCTCACTAATCTCAAATCAAGGTAGTGCATATCATATCAATTTGCATGTGATTGATGCATAAATTGTGGATCTAAACTCTCTGCTATGTTATCAGTTTTTAAGGAAAGAGGTTTAGGAAATCTTATCTGTTTTGGTATTGTTTTGAATGCTTATCAGATGATTATCTTTAGAGATCACAATTACTTGATTTCAGTGAGGATTAGTTGAGTCTCACGATTTGTTTGAAAAACCTTCTAAGTTTATCTTAATCAATGATCAAAGTGATCGGATTAAGGGGGAGTCTTGTTCTTCTATAAAAGGTTTTGAAAACTGCATTTCTACATAGAGTTTTGGGAAAATTTAGCAAACAGTACACCAAGTAAAGGCCACTAATAATTCTTATACATAAAGTTCCAAACCAAACATTTCGGTACACGAAATCTGAAACTCGACCCACTATCAGTACACGACGTCAATTTTTGACATCAAAATGTCCATTATGCCCTCAATTCTTTTTTTTTTTTAATAAATTTTTTTTTCTGTTATTTTTTTTTCCTTCGTTTTTTCTGTTATTTTTTTTCCTTCATTTTTTCTGTTATTTTTTTTTTCTGTTATTTTTTTTTCTTCCTTCATTTTTTTTTCCTTCGTTTTTATCTCTTTCTTTCTTTTCACATGACTAAATATTGGCTGAGTTACAAATATAAGTTGTAGGACCATAAATCTCACCAATTGGAGGGCAAGGGCGGCGTTGGAAGCGAGGGAGTGAACGTGGAGGTGAGGAAGGCGGCGTTGGAAGTGAGGGAGTGAGCCCGGAAGAAGGAAGAAGAAAGAGATAAAAACGAAGGAAAAAAATAACAGAAAAAAAGAAGGAAAAAAAATAACAGAAAAAACGAAGGAAAAAAAAAATAACAGAAAAAAAAATTTATTAAAAAAAAAGAAGAACTGAGGGCATAATGGACATTTTGGTGTCAAAAATTGACGTCGTGTACTGATAGTGGGTCGAGTTTCAGATTTCGTGTACCAAAATGTTTGGTTTGGAACTTTATGTATAAGAATTATTAGTGGCCTTTACTTGGTGTACTGTTTGCGAAATTTTCTCTAGAGTTTTTGATTGAGAAATTTATCATGTGTTGAATAGTCTTCGTAAAACTGTTTTACAAAAACTCTCTTTGATTGTTCATTAATCATTATATGTATTGCTTGCTCACTACATCCATCTCTTACATAGCATCGAGATCAGTGAGGCTGCAAGACAAGGTTGCATCAGAAAGTTCATTCAGTTTCTGATAGGAACAAAGATCAATTCAAGACCTGTGTAATATAGGTTAATCATTTGACCAAAAAAAAAAAAAAAGTTGTAAATCAAGTTAGCATTGATGCTAGTCAATGTGGTTGTGTTGAATACCACTACTTGTATACTGTAATTGTATTGATTCCTAGTGAATTTGTTCTTCGTGTTAGTTACGTTACAAGCCACGTAGAAAAGTTTCCTCAGTGGTGAGGTTTACACTGCATAACCAAATCCTTGTGTACTTGTGATCTTGAATTAATCTGTGTTTATCTCTTATATTTGCTCTATCTGGTATTTTCACAATTATCCATCCTACCGATGGAAAATTATGTCACTTTTTGTGTTTTAATTTCCCCATCACTTGACTTCCTGCTTGGTTCTACTTGCAAGCTGCAATTTGAGAAAGTTTACAGGCTGAGAGATGGCCTAGCAAATCATTCACCAGAAGTCTATTATGCTGGTTTTTTATGGAAGGTGTGCAATAGATATGTTATTCTTTATCAAAGTTATGACGAGTCCCATTTTCGATGTTGTAAGACAGATCGGAGATAGTTTTTCAAATTTATAGGCTAGCATTCAGGCTTGGAAACATGTTCTGTTTTCCTGAGTTCTATATGAAAAATACTGCTTAACCTGAAGTAATTTCATATTATGTGTTATTTTTACTCACCGACGCAAAGCAGAGACCACCGATTCGATCACTTAGAAAGGTTAGAATGCTAGTTATAGTACGTGAAGAATACTTCTTCTTATCATCGAATTTGAATGATGATCAGCCTTCCACACTGTTTTGCTGGCAATGAAATCAGGCTATGATTCTGCCACAAAGGAAATTTCTGACTTGTGCACATTTATTTGGATATTTATAATCCATATATATTAGAAGTTATAATTTTGTTGATACTTTTTAAAGATTTGCAGAAAACAGATGCATCAGTATACTGATCCTCGTGAAAAGATTACTGCCTGCTTCATCGTATGGATTGGATAGGGTTTTCTTACATGATCAATCATTACTCTACTTTTTTCGTCATTTACATACATTTGCAGAAAACAAACATTGATAACTAAGATGAATTAGTACTCATAAACTACTACTAGTTCAAACAAGGACGAATAGTTGCAACTTATCGTCTCTAGCTAGCCAGTGATCCTCCTCTTGGCTAGCTAGGAACTATATCTCATTGTTTCTATTTCCATCGTCTGCATCTCTTGTTCTCCACTCCCCTTTCATTCCACTCAATTTCTACAGTGCCCACTTACTTTGCCTCCTCAATCCAAAAAAGATCTTCCCCTTCTAGATTGTGAGCAAGAAGGATTTCGAACTCCCAACTTTCCACTAAGAATGTCCTTATTATTGATGTCATTCAATGACAACCTTAATAGTTTAAATTGAGAGTCTAACAATATAAAATATAACACGTTAGATTATCCGACAAGTTAGTATACATATAATAAAAGAAAAGAGGACGGGAGAAAGAGGGCAATTCCTTTTTTATCAACCCAAAAGCAGAAGCATCACTTTTCAATCACTAAATTCCAGGTGGAATATGTGCTTCCAAGGTCAACTATATGATACGTCTATGTGACCAATCTTGGAGTTATGTACTCCAAGGATCTCCAATGGCACATTGTGGGGGGAGAACATTAACCGACAGAAAATAAAAGATGTTCTCTTAATTCGTCACTCATTTGAAACAACAGTGCTATACCTATATATAATTATAACCAATAATCATCATCTTCAACTATCTTCACTATTTCCTGATCTACTTTCATATGGCTTATTGTTGGACTGTGTCTGGCTTGGAATCTGAACAACAACGTATTCTTTTGAACAAGCCAAAACTTAAAACTACGTATGCTAAGAAGGGAGGCATATTTGAAGATTTATTGTTCGATCAAATTGCTTTTTGTGAGGTCCATATATGATTCAATTTTATCCATCTCTATCTCCCATTACTACTTCATTTGTAAGCATATGTTGAAGTTTCTTTTAACGCAAGGCAGCAATTAATTAGTGGTCTTTCAAGAAAGTCATTAAGCATAATTAGGTTAGCTTTTGAGAGTGATGGCCAAATCCAGGGCCACCAAATGATGTGGGAAAATTTACTGATATTACTGTTTGTTTGTTTTTTTTTTTGAAAGGATTACTGTTTGCTTCTACACAAGCGAAATGTCGTAAAATTAGTTTTCATTAAAATTAAGATTTAGGAATTAGGCATCTTTAGCATTTTTACATAGAATCTAATGCTTCCTTCAACGTGAAACAGATGAGTTGTTTCTATAAGAAGAATATTTGCTTTTTGCATATATTTATATCAAACTATCTTTGTTGTGCGACTTTAATTAATCCCTCTTAAAGTACTATTATATCATTTGTGTCGAGGATTAGTGCTTTATAAAATAAGATCTACATAAGCATTTGTGTCCCATTATCTTTGAAATAAATATCAAAGCATGGATATGCCTTTGATAAAGAGTGATGCTAACACATAATTTGGTGAGATGAAAATATGATTAAGACATTGTTCGGTTTTGGGTGTGTGTCAATGAGTCTCAACCATAACAAAATGATGTGGTTCTTGTTAATCCTTGCTTAATTCGTTTGTCAATGAAAAACAAAGATATGATTTCTTGGGATGGCATGACTTGTGAGCTGACTATCCTTGATGCTAAAAATATGGCATATTTGACAAAAGGCTTCCTTTTTTAATTGTATATGCTCAAATGTGATTTGAGAGCTTAGGCCTCACAATTTGTTTGACATTATTCAAATAGAGAATAAACCCAATATGGAAAGTTTCATGGTGGTGTCCAAATTCAAATTTGATTTCAATTCCATTATCGACATGGTGAAAGATAAGTCCCCCTCCTCATCCTCATTTGAGTGATTTTCATACCATATTTGGCCTATCTCGTTTGGAATGATGTCTCATATTGGAAGTTAATAAGCCTCTTTAAGAATTCACATGGATATTGTATAAATGAGAAATAGCCACTCTCATATTGGAAAGTAATCTTTCATAAATAGAAGCGGAATCATAAATCAGTCCAATCACCACAATTAATACTTTTTCTCTCGTTTAATTTGTGCACACAAACAGTTTAGTTAAATTGAAAATTATTAGATATTCATAATTATAATTTACCATTATAAATATTAACAGTTCAAGTTTGAAATTTTGAGTCTTAAAAGATGATAGTGATTGGCTTGTACAAAATATGCAGTAATTGAGTTTACTATTTAATTCATTTGAGTTGATGAAATTTTGAAGTTTTTGATCAAAAGGTCCAAGTGTAAAGCTCGCATCATATCTCCCATAAACACAAGGACATAGGTTAGAAAAGACTCAAAAGAGAATCACGACCGAAAGGAAATTGCTTACCCCATAACCTTTTATAATGAAGAGACATGTAAACAATTTCACATGGAGTTATTGATTAGCATATGATGGTACATATAAACAAGTTCACATGGATGGTGTAATATTATGCAAATATAATCAACAAGACAACAAGTGCAGTGTCTGTTTAATACAATCTTCGACCTGCAGGCCATTTTGAAATTTGGGATTCATTCAAGTTAATTAATTCAACTATAATCTCTCAAGAGGTCCATATATCCAATTCAGATCCCTATCAAGTATACTTTCCAAAACCCAACCATGCACATAAACAATGACTGGCTGATATAGCAACAGTGCCTAACGTCTTCTTCAACAAGTTGCTGATATTGTTATGAATGAAAATGGAGAATTGCTCGATGTGGTTCAAATTTTTCAATAGGGACAACACTTATGACTAACTACCTAATTATATCACATGATCCAAATATTCAAAAGTGAATGTGTGGTCGATCTCACTACACGAGAGAGAAATGACGTTGGGTAGAATTAAGTCTATCACAGCAAGATCGACTTGCCGACTTGCAAAGTTTAGCCGAAATCGAGCTAGGATGCTAATTTCGATAGAAAATGTAAAACCTTAGACTAACGAAAATTACATATCAATAAAAATTTCTATGAGGACTCTTGTAACTATAATCGAGGCGTGGGGATGAGCCTCCCAGCTTGGCTAAGTTCTAAATCCCTTCAAAAAAAAAAAATTGCTGTTGATTAAAATATTGATAAGATCAGGAAACTTTGTTATGTAAAATAATTTTGAAGAATGATCATAACACCAAATTCTTCCATCAATATGCTATTCGAAGAAGACATATCAATACCATTTTGAGAATGCGTAATGCGACTGGCAAATGGCTTTCCCAAGAGACTGAGATCAGAAATTCTCAAATTCATTACAACAATACTACCAATCTCTTTTCACTACATCGGTCCCGTGATTGGAATGGTATACTCAACCTCATTGACCCTATTGTAACAACCCAAATGAATGAAGCTTTGCTATTAGAGCAAGTTCACCGGGCTTGTTCTTGCCCGGGCACCACGTCAAAAGGAGGCTGGGGGGGGGGGAGGATTTCGCCACTGTTCATCCTTCCACCGGATTTGGGGCAAGACTACAGGGGGAGGCCCAGGGCACCATCTCGGGCACCATGGTGACTGAGCCCGTGACCCAGGCTGCCAGGTTGGCCCAAGAAGAAGAGAAGAGGGGAGACGCGTGTAGCCGAAGACGTGAAGCCCAACCGCTTGTCTTCTAGCGGCGACGGGACAGCAGGCGCGTTGGGTGCCACGATTTTGTCGTCTAGTGGCGTGGGGGTGTAGTGGGGGTGCGACGTGGCGTGTAGCCGTTGGGCTACTTTGCAGTTTGAATGCAACGGTCCACAGATCTGGACTGTTGATTTTGAGCCTGATTTGGATCTGACGGCTTCTATTCTGGTAGAAGAGGTTTAAAAAAAATAAAATAATAATAACCGTTAGATTACAACGGTAACAAAAAAAATATAACCACAATTTCCTATAAATACCTCACCTCCTATTTTACTTCTCACACCAAAAAAATCATCTTTCTTCCTCAAAATTTTTTGTTCCTTCTCCTCATAGCTTTCATACTCTACAATTTTTTGATTCCAATAATATGAGTGTACGAGGCAATACGATTGTCCAACCCGTAGGAGATCCAAGTATTGACGGGACACGTTAGCAGACTATTGAAGACATTCAATTGTGCAAGTCTCGGAGGGCTGTTAGCCAAGATCCGGCAAAGGGTACGGAACGAAGAAAAGATGATCTATGGATAGAGGTACGCCAACACTATGCCGAACATTGGGATGGATATGTCCGATCATTGCAAGCTTTTCAAGGGAGGTGGAAAACCTTGAAAGTCGAACTTTATGCTTGGCATTGTGCGTTAAGGCAAGCGAAAAGTTGGTACAAGAGTGGTGCGAATATGATTGATGAGGTATGAATTTGTAGTGTAACACGAATATTAATTTTTATGATTCTTTTAGTGTATATTAAAATTTAATTAGTTGATACATCTTACTTTAAATTATTAGTTGAAATATTTTGTTGATAATTATACTTTAAATTATTAGTTGATATATTAAAATTTAGTTGATAATTATACTTCAAATTAGTACTTCATAATCACACTTTAGACTTCATTTTATTTAAATTATACATTATACTCACCTTATATTTAAATAGTTGATACATTGTACCTCGTTTATATTTGTACTAATAGATTTATACTTTTTTGTTTAAATTAAATAGCTACGTCAAGCACAAGATTTGTGGAAAGCTGCGATGACCAAATCGAAAGGAAAACCAAAAAAAGGTGATTTCATTAGTTTAGAATGTTACGAGATTGTTAAGGGGTTTCAACAATTTGATGACATTCCAAACCATTCCTCTTCGGCTGGAGGAACCTCCAGGGGAAGAACTGAACGGATGCACACACAACAATCCGTTCCTGATTCTCATGTCCAGTTGGACATAGATGCAGATGAGGTAAACGCCGATGCAACTCCCAATCATTCGGTGAGGCCTCAAGGAAAGAAGGCTGCCAAAGAAGCTCTTCGGAAAGGAAAGAAAGCATCTAATGATTCCAGTCCTCTGACAGCCGCTGTGGAGACTATAGCAACCAACCAAACATCAATGTTGTCTGCCAAGGAGAAACGTGATGAGGAATATGCTCGACATCTCCGTGACCAACAACAACGAGATTATATACGCTTGCAATTGGATATTCAAGAGAGGGAATTCAAAAATCAAGAGAGGGAAGAGCGTATTATAAAGATGGACACAAGTAAGATGACGCCAACCAAAAAGAATTACTGGCAAAGAAAACAAAAAAAAATTGCGGAGAAAGAAGCTGAAGATGCAACCCGTGGATCTGGCTTCCCACAACCACCATTCACCGGTGGATATTATCCACAACCTCCTTTTGTCGGTGGCTATCCACAACCTCCTTTCCCTGGTGGCTATCCACAACCACCATTCCCCGGTGGGTATTATCCACAATCTCCTTTCCCCGGTGGCTTCCCACAACCACCATTCACCGGTGGTGTCCCTTCCCCACCTTTCTCTTCGGGTGAATCCACCAACCCCAACCATATGGATGACCCCACAAACACAAATTGGATTCCTAATGAAGATGAGGATTAGGAAAATTAGGGAGTTATATATTTTAAATAATTGTATTGTTATGATTCCAATGCTTGGTTTTTCACTTATGTAATATTAGATTGATGAAATGAAAATTTATTTGAATAATACCCTTACAAATGAAAAGCTAAATGAAACCACACAAACATAATTAAAAACATAAAAACTAAAGTAGAAACCACACAAACATAATTAAAAACATAAAAACTAATAGAAAACACACACAAATAGCAGATCTAGATACTCCTATTGCCTTGAAATTTCCAAAAGTGTTGAATGAGGTCTTCCTGAAGGTTGGAGTGACTGTGCTCAGATCTAATTTGTTGGTAGCGGTCCATGAATCCGTTCATATGCTGAGCATCTCTACCAACAGGATCAAAGTCTCTACCGGTTGGTCCCTCCCATACCTCAGCAATCCTGGGCCTCATATTGTTATCCTCCTCATCATCGGACTCCAACTCATCATCGCTGTCTTCAGGTCGTTCATTTTCGACAATCATGTTGTGTAATATAATACACGTCAACATAATGTATCGAAGGTCCTCTTTATGCCACCCACGAGCAGCTCCTCTAACAATACCAAACCGTGACTGTAATATACCAAAACATCTCTCTACATCCTTCCTATACCCCTCTTGAGCCTTTGCAAACTCGATTTCCTTGGGGCGTGTAGGATTTCGAACAGTTTTCAAGAAAGTCGCCCATCGAGAATAAATACTGTCGGCGAGATAGTACCCTAGACTGTGAGCTCTGTTGTTAACTTGGAATTGGATCAGAGGTGCTCTACCGGCGACAAGCTCATCAAACAACGGAGACTTTGCCAAGACGTTCAGGTCGTTGCATGCCCCGGGCATTCCAAAGAATGCGTGCCAAATCCAGGTGTCGTAAGATGCGACTACTTCCAGGATGATAGTGGGGATCTGTTTCCTACCACTATATTCTCCAGCCCAACCTGTCGGACAATTCTTCCATTGCTAATGCATACAGTCGATGCTCCCACTAATTCCTGGAAAACCTCTCCTCTCAGCTTTGGCAAGAAGTCGTCTGAGGTCGGCTGCAGTAGGAGCGCGGAGGTATTCTGCTGAGTAAAGATCAACAATTCCTCGTGTAAAGTGCTGAAGGGCTGCGACGGAGGTGGATTTCGCCATCCGATAATACTCAGCACATTGATCTGCCCCTGCACCGTAAGCAACCATTCGCAAGGCAGCTGTCATCTTCTGCTCCGGAAGCAGTCCGACTTTGCCGGTAGCATCTGACCTTTGAACAAAGTAATGATCATACTGGCAAAGGTCAGTAGATATACGCTTGAAGAGATTGAGACTCATCCTGTAACGTGTTTGGAACACCGGATCTTTGAACACTGGCCGGTCGACAAAGTAGTCGGCCAACATACCTTTGCCCCTTTCTTCTCTAAGTCGTTCCTCATTTGGTGCACGACCTGGATGAGAACCGCGCCCTCGGTGTTGGTTTCCAGATTCTTCTGCGACTGCAGCGATGACAATGGCGTTGGTGGCCATCATCTCTTCATCATCTTCATCCTGAGACCGTCGAATTTGATCCCACAAATTGTTCATTGCAACGAGGGAAATTTAGGAAATATGTAATGCTAGAGATATGAAAAGGGTGAAGGTTTGTTAAGCTCGAATGGTGTGTGTATGTAGTGAAAACATCATGTCTATTTATTGAATTTTTTCACACATAAAAGTGTCGGTGGGTTAGTACTCACTCATTTCAAAAAATTTGTCGGTGGTGTGCATGTGATAAAAGTGTCGGTGGATTTTTAAATTTTTTCACACTTTTCAAAAAACTTGTCGGTGGTGTGCATGTGATAAAAGTGTCGGTGGAGTTAAAAAAAATTTCACACTTTTCAAAAACTTTGTCGGTAGTGTACATGATAAAAGTGTCGGTGGAGTTTTAAATATTTTCACACTTTTCAAAAACTTTGTCGGTGGTGTATATGTGATAAAAAAAAAAAAAAAAAGTGTCGGTGGACATATAATTTGTCTACCAATAAAATTTTCTTTGGTTGCATTTTCAAATTGTTTATCAATACTATTTATTTACATCATACATTTCTCATTTTCCAAAAAAAAATTAATAAAATATTCGATGAACAGTAACTAACTGGTGACCCTGACCCAACGGGTGGAAGCAAAGATCCAGTGGCAGTGAATAGTTTCCTGCCCTGGTGACCCAACGGGTGAACTTGCTCTTACCTATCACCATGGAGGAAGTTCACAATGTGGTTTTCAGTATGGGAGCCACGAAAACACTGGGACCTGATGGGTATTCTGGTATCTTTTATCAAACCTTTTGGAGCATTGTCAACACAGTGGTACACCAGTCCTCGGTTCAATTCTCGTCAGGCCAACTGCTTCTGTCAGCTATCAATCAGACTCATATTGTCCTCCTCCCAAAAGTTGCGGCTCTGGAATCAGCTGACCAATTTCGACCAATCGGATTATCCAAATTTTCTTACAAAATTTTATCAAAAATATTAGTCACACGTATGTGCCCTTTGATGCCTTCTCTTATCACGAACAACCAAGCAGCGTTTGTTGCTCTGGCAGACAAATCCAAGACAATGTCATCTTAGCTCATGAGATGTTTCATCATTTGAAGCTATTGCGCTATGGTGAAGATGGAGAGTTTGGGTTAAAGCTTGATATGAATAAGGCTTATGATCGCGTCGAATGGGATTTCCTAGAGGCATTGCTTTCTAAATAGGGTTTTCATGATCGCTGGGTGCGGCTGCTCATGAACTGTGTTCGCTTGGTTACATTATCAGTGGTGGTTAATGGGAAACCCTCTTGCTCTTTCAAACCTTCACGAGGACTTCGACAAGGTGATCCACTATCCCCTTTTCTGTTCTTTTTTGTCTCAGATGTTCTCTCTCGTTTGGTTCAAAAAGCATGTATTTATAATCATCTACATCCTTTACGGTTAGACAACAGGGGCCCCCAAATTAGTCATCTCTTCTTCGCCGACGACTCTCTCTTCTTTTTCAAGGCAACGACAGATAACTGTATAGCTCTCTCCGCCCTTCTATCGGGACACTGCACAGCCTCGGGATAGATAATCAACTTTGCCAAATCTTCACTTTTTTATAGTCCAAATACTCCGGCTTCAACAATGGTGAACTACAATAACATTCTCAATATGACGCACGTGCTCGATCCGGGTAAATACCTGGGGCTTCCAATTATTTGGGGGAGGTCCAAGGTCGCAGCCCTAAGTTATGTCCGGGAACAAGTCAAACAGAAAATACAAGGCTGGCAGAAATCTCTACTCAATCACGCAAGCAGAGAAATTTTGATCAAAGCAATAGCCGCAGCCATTCCTGCCTACCCCATGGCCTGTTTCAAATTTCCAAAGACTATCTGTCATCAAATCGACTCTGCCCTTGCGAACTTCTGGTGGGACAATTCTGATCACAAGTCCATTCATTGGAAGAGTTGGGAGACTTTGGGACTCCCTAAATCTCAAGGTGGGATGGGATTTCGAAGTTTGGAAAATTTGAACAATGCGCTTTTAGCGAAGCAAGGATGGCGAATTCTACAAAACCCCCAATCTCTTTGGGTCCGAGCTCTCAAATAAAGGTATTTCCCTCATTCTTCTTTTTTAAATGCCCCAAGAGGTACAAACCCTTCTTGTATTTGGTCTAGCCTCTTAGTTGGTCGTGACTTATTGAAACAAGGTCTGCTATGGCAAATCGGTGGGGGTCATGATGTCTCTATTTGGTGTGACAAATGGATTTCTACTTTTCCAGATCATAGACTCTCCTCCCCCAATATGGACCCGCATCTTCGAGTTTCCTCCATTATATATCCTATCAACCAGCAGTGGGATCTTCGATTGATATGCAGCTCTATCACGGCAGCTGAAGCCAATGCTATTATGGCCATTCCACTCTCCCACCATGTATCTGTTGATCGACAAGTATGGCCTTACACGACCAACGGATGCTACTTTGTCAAGTCCGGATATCACCTTTGTCATCTCACCGGTAACCCTCTTTAATCAGTACATCCTCACACCTCTTTCCAAGTAGATTCTACTGTTTGGAAATGGATATGGGGTCTCTGTGCGACTCCCAAGGTGAAGCACTTCATATTGTTTGGCTCCACTTTTTTTTGCTGCTGGTCAACAGTCTCTTTTATGCGCGGGCGTGCCAGCACCGTCGGGTGCGGTCGTTGGGGGTGTCCCTTGACCTGACTTCTTTTGAGCGATTGTAGACGAGGAGAGCACCAACCTCGTCGCAGGATTCTTTGTGCCTCGTGCTGGAGGACTTTGTCTTGTGTCACCAAGTCGATACTTAACGTTGTAGGTTAAGCAGAGCGAAATCACCGGGAAGTAGAGAGAAGTACTTGCTAAAGCGTGACTTTAGCTTGGCTGGGTTGCTAGGGCGTTACTCTTGCTTGGCTGGTTCCGTAACCGTTGTGGTCGCGGTACTACAGTCGGCTCCCGAGGAGACTAGGACCGAAGCATTTTGACAGAGGGTTTGGTGGCACTGATAGTCGGCTCCTGAGGAGACTAGGACTTAGAGTGTGATCACCTATAAGAGAAAGAGAAGGAAAGGAGTTGCTCTTAGAGAGGTTTGCTCTAGAGAGAACTTAGATCATCTTAGAGATGTTTTGATGTATGAATGAGTGAATTGTTCTATGTTGTAGCCTCTATTTATAGGCTACCAAGCAACACTATTTGGCATTTAAACAAATCATAATGGAGCACTTATGAGTTTATGGAGCACTTATGAGTTTATGGAATTGTTAGGTTCAAGCACTTAAACACTAATGGAATGTTAGGTTTAAGTCATTTTCTGCTCCCTTATCCCTCAATTTTTATCTCCACTAAGAACTCAGATTCAACCTTCGATTTCTTCATATGAAATGATCCACCATGAATATAGATTATTGTGGTAAAATTTCAGAATTTATTTCCATGTGGTTGGGCCAGAAATGCTGCTGGACCTCTTACAGGTCCAGTTTCCAAGTTTTGCTTCTGCAGAAAATTGGACTGTTTGTTTGAAGATTTTCCACTCCGAACGAGCTTTGGCACTCTTCATAAGAAATGATCAATGGGATGTCTAGAATTAATCTGGAAAGTTTCAACTCATTTGGAGTTCGGATGGTTAGTCCGCCATCCCTCATTTCTTGTCTAGCTCGCTTTCTCCTAGCCGAAGTAGGAAAATGTGCTAAAGTTGATTTTTCATTTCCATGTTTGGTAGGCCTTATTTAGCCTCTTAATAATATATTTTTGAACTTATCGAAAATATATATGTGAGCCACTGATATTGGCTCAATTTCTCCAAGACACGCTTTGTCAAACCAAAATGCTCATTTTGGGTCCAAACATTGCCCCCCAGACCTCGAAGTCAAAGGTCTTCGTCTTGACTGAAGAGGTCTTGAATCAGCACTACTCTTATAATGTTGTTGCTCCAAAGCCACTTGTATTGGCTTGATTGAAATTACTGCTGATACCATACTAGGCATATTAAATGCCTCTTGTATATGTGCCCAGGCCAAAACCAATGGCCTCTTAAGTATATTAGCAAGTTCCAGCCACTATTAGGCAAGAACACAATTTTTTGCATCCTCCGCGACGCACAAATTTGAATTTTTTTTTTTTTTTTTAGGCTAAATGGGCTTAGTATTGTATAGTGTTGCCCCCTAGTGTTGCTAGGCATAGTGAAGAAATGATTATGGGCCTCAAAAACAGGCCTTCATGAATGGGCTTTACGAGTGTAGGAACACTAGAATTGTCCCCCATGTCTTATGCGAATAAACTGTCTACGACTCCTCCGAGTCCCAGACATTAGGAAAGTATTTCTTCAAGTATCTCCCATTGATAGGGTTATGATGGACATCTCCATCCAGGTCCTTGAGATGAAAAGCTCCTTTCTCTAAGATTTTATAGATGATGTACGGGCCTTCCCATCTTGGAGTCCATTTGCCGCGACCATCTAATTTTTCGCCAAGCGGGAGAACTGCTTTCCAAACCAACTCTCCTTCGCTGTAACTCCTTCCCCGCGTCCGCTTGTCATAGACGCGAGCGACTCGTTGCTTTTCCATGACCAAATTATCTAAAGCCTCCAAGCGCTTGTCGCTAAGGTCTTCATGTTCCTGCCACATAGCCTGAACGTAGTCTTCTCCAATGAGATGATGTTGCTCTTGAACTCGTAATGATTGGACGTTGACTTCCAACGGCAGAACCGCATCATGGCCAAACATCAAAGCATAAGGTGTTGTCGCGGTGGGATTCCGCTTAGAGGTGCGGTAGGCCCAAAGAGTTTCATAAAGTGTCTCATGCCACTGTCGTGGATTAACTTCCAACATTTTCTTCAGCAAATTGATAATGATCTTGTTGCTGGCCTCTGCTTGACCGTTAGACTGAGCATAATATGGACTGGAATGGATGAACTGTATTCCCCATTCTCTTGCCAGTTTATCAACTTCACCACCCATGAAAGCTGCCCCCCGGTCCGAAACAAAAACTTCTGGGATCCCAAATCTGCAGATGATGTTTCTGAATAGGAATTGTCGCAACGTGCCACCAGATGCTTCCTTCAAAGGTTCTGCTTCAACCCACTTTGTAAAGAAATCAGTCGCGACGATGATGAACTTGTGTTGAAGTGATGAATGTGGGTGAATCATCCCAATTAAATCCAGCGCCCATCCTCTTGCGGGCCAAGGCTGTATAATGGGCTGCATTGGAATATTAGGAACATGCTGGACCGGCCCATGAGCTTGGCAGTCCAAACAACCTTTAGCGAACGCGATACAATCCTTCAAGATACTGGGCCAAAAATATCCATGTCGTCTGAGCAACCATCGCATCTTTGGACCTGCTTGGTGGGCGCCACAAATGCCAGAATGAACTTCGCGCATGAGTTGTTTCGCTTCGTGGCCATAAACACATCTGAAATCCACGCTATCTTCTCCTCGTCTGCGAAGTTCATCACCTCTGAGGAAGTAGTTGTGGGCAAGATAGCGAATCCTTCTATCCGTGGCCTGATCAGGATGCTTGAGATAATTGATCAAAGGGATGCGCCAATCCACGTCAATGGGTTCCAAGGTCGCGACTGAGGTACGATCTGGAGGATCTCTTCTCGTCATCCATGAAGGAAGCGTGCGACGCTCGACTTTAAGGATTCTCTCCCGCACGCCATATCTCAATGTTACCCCTGTTGCCAGCTGGGCCAACTCGTTCGCTGCAAAATTTCGCTCGCGAGGAATGTGCTCAAGATGTATGTTATCAAACTGGTCCAACAGGTCTAATGCCCTGTTCCAATAAGGAACCAACGTGAAGCTATTGCATCTGAACTCGTTACACAACTGATTGATAACCAAGAGAGAATCGCCAAGTATTTGTACATCTCCGATTCCCATTTCCAGTAGTACTTCTAGGCCTATAATGAGGGCCTCATACTCTGCTTGGTTATTGGTACACTGGAACTCCAACTGGAAAGAGTAGGAAAATCGATCGCCGGCCGGGTTTTCCAAGACAACCCCTGCTCCTGCTAGCGTATCTGTTCTTGACCCGTCAAAATATAACACCCAGGGCTGGAGTGAGACTGTGTCTTGATGCAGTATAGCGTACTCTGGTACGCACGCCAAATCTGGGCGATCTAAAGTTGTGGCAGCGACCTCTAAATCTCTAACCGCGGGGACATCCAGCATAGGGTGATGTGCCAGAAAGTCCGCGATGGCTTGCCCCTTTACTGCTTTCTGTGGGACATACTGTAGTGAGAATTCTGATAAGGCGAGCACCCACTTGCCAATACGGCCTCTCAAGATAGGTCGCGATAGCATATATTTGACTAGATCGGTTTGAGCAATGATGCAAGTAGTAAAGGACAACATGTAATGCCGCAACTTGCATGCTGAGAAGTATAATGTAAGACACAGCTTTTCCATTGGAGTGTACCTTGTTTCGCAATCTGTGAGTGTCCTACTGAGGTAAAAGATGGCATGTTCAACACCATTTGCATCATCCTGAGCGAGGAGGCTGCCAATAGAAGCCTCAGCTGCTGAAACATACAATTTTAATGGAAATCCCGCTCTAGGAGGAACAAGCACTGGCGGGCTCACCAGATAGGCCTTGATTTTGTCGAAAGCCTCTTGATGTTTAGGTTCCCACACAAACTCATTCTGTCCTTGCAACTTCAATAGTGGTGAAAACGGATGGATTTTGCCTGAAGAGTTAGAAATGAATCGTCGCAAAAAGTTGATCCTACCCAGTAGTCGCTGTAACTCTTTCTTCGTTCGCGGGGGAGATGCATTGATGACCGCGTTTGCTTTATCCTCAGGGACCTCAATGCCTCTTTGATGGACAATGAATCCCAGGAAATCTCCTGCCTGAACTCCAAAAACGCACTTGGCGGGATTCATCTTGAGCTTGTGTAGCTGCATGCGCTTGAAAACTTTTCTGAGATCTGTGAAGTGATCTCCACTTTTCTTAGACTTCACGACAACGTCATCAATGTAAACCTCTAAGATCTTCCCAAGTATGTCGTGGAAGATCAGGTTCATGGCTCTCTGATATGTTGCTCCCGCATTCTTCAGTCCAAAAGGCATGACCACATATTCAAAAACTCCTGTAAACCCAGGGCAGCGGAATGCGGTCTTGTGTCTATCTTCTTCCGTGACCGGAATCTGGTGATATCCCGCTGTACCATCCATGAAAGACAACAGTTCATGCCCTGCAACTGCATCTACCAACATGTCCGCAACAGGCATGGGGTAGACGTCTTTAGGTGTAGCCAAATTAAGGTCTCTGTAATCTACGCAGATCCTCATCTTGCCATTCTTCTTGCGAACAGGCACTATATTGGACAGCCACTTATTGTACTTAGCTACCCTGATAATGCCCGACTTGTACATCTTTTCGACTTCCTCTTTGACCAGAACTTGGGTCTCCGAGTTCATTCTTCGCGGCTCTTGCTTCACAGGCCTCTGATCAGGCAGCGTTGGTAGTTGGTGGCATACCAAGTCTGGTGATAGGCCTGGCATGTCCTCGTATTTTTCCGCGAAGCAGTCCTTGAATTCCAGCAATAATTCGACGAGCCTCTGTTTTTCGCTAGGCTCTAAGTAAGTGCTGATAGCCACTTCTATAGGCTCATCAGTTGTTCCCAGATTGACTTTTTCAGTAGGGTCCCTAACCTTCGGAGGTGTGTCATCCAATGCCGCTGGAGCAAGCTGAATCTCTTCTTCCTCCTCTTCTTGGTCCGTGAACTCTTCATTAACAATTTCTAAAGTCGCGACTCGATCATAGGCCTCTTTTTCCAACAAGTATGAGGATAGCCTCTCATACAAGGAATGAACGGCCTCCACCTCTTCCTCCATGAGTTCGTGATCCATTAATTAGCACTTGGAGATGGCACCGCATATCCAGGCCTTTCGAGGTCGTTTTTTGCGACCGCGAGCCCCCATTGTGCCAATTCAGAGGTCGTCACCCCTGTGGGGCGGCCCTTATCATCAATACCAACGACTTGTAAAGGAGAGATTGGTTCTAGGTAATACCTTGCGTCCAAGTAGTTGGCGGATACCGAAAAAGGTCGCGGGTCTGCTTTAACAATTTCTGCCTTGTCCGCGACTCTGTCCCATATGATCAGCTCCTGATGAAGGGTAGATGGGACACAATAACTCCTGTGGATCCAGTCGCGGCCCATAATTGCGCTATATGCCGCATAGCAATCTGTAACAAAGAAAGCGTAAACCCCTTCTGCTGGACCCACCTTGACTCGTAGGAAAATCAAACCCAATGTTTTGGTCACAGTCCCCGCGAAGTTCTTTAGCGTAATGGAAGTGGATTGGATCTTCTCTTTCTTGATCCCTAGTAGATGCATGGTTCTGGTAGTAATGACATTCACAGCCGCGCCGGTATCAACCATTATCTTACTGACCTTAGTCCCATTCATTTCTGCTGTGATATACAAAGGTCGCATGTGTTGCACCATGGCGGGTGTGGGTCTTGTGAAGCTCATGAAGAAACCCTTGCTGTTAGCATCTTCAGTCTCAAGGAACACTGCTTCTTTCAACTGCGTTGTTGCGGCTGAAGTGATCTGCAACTGTTGTTCTCCAATCGCGTCAGCTTCTACGCATTCCTGTGCAGCAACTGGTAAGGCATACTTAGCAGGGAGCACATAAACCATATTGCAATAGGTATCCACCATTTCTGTTTCGTCCATGTCATCATCAAGATTGAGCTTGGGTTCATCCGCTGGGATTTCGGTGTTGAACAGTTTAGCTATGAAAGCATCCCATGATTCCTCTGCGGGGATTACCGCCTTGGCTTGTTCGTGCTCCTGTACTATGGGAACCTGGTTCAGCGACTCTGAAATTTGTTTCGCCGCTGGCACTTCCTTTGGGAGAGCGACCAACAAACTTTGAACTTTCTTAGGCCTCCACTGCACAGTCGCGGACCGATTGTCTTTGCTCCCCAGCCTGTCAAATATTGAAGGCTCGCTATCTCTTCCTTCGAGAGATATTCTCCGCCAAACGCTAGGTTTGCGGGTTGGTGGTGATTCTCGCTTCGCGGGAGCTAGGGACTTCTCCTGACTTTCCTTCTGGCGAGCGCTGGTGTTTGAAGCTCGTTGCGACATCTTAGGAAGCCGCTGGAGAACCCGCGGGGCGATGAACCTTTTGGAGGTCAGTGCCTCCACCTGTCTCTGGTATTCTTCTGGAGATCTCAACAACTGCGATGGTTTAATCAACCCCTGATCCAGCGCTTCCAAGGTTCGCTTTGCTTCTCCAAACCTCCGCTGGAGTTTTCTCTTCCTTGAAGAGCTCATTTCCACTGCCTTGCCCTTCTTCTGGGTATACCATCTCCCTTCCTTGATAGTGGACGTCGGCACCGGAGGAATATACGGTCTGGTCATAACGTCTGACCGCTCGTTTGCTCTTTCTTCTTCCCTCCCAACCTTCAATTTCTTGAACAAATTAGAGTCCCTTGGAGAAGAAGTTCCTGACCCAGCGTGCATTCTCGGACTACCTGGTTGGAAGCTTCTAGAATGTGCTGGTAACTTTATTGGTGGTAAAGTACCAAAGCGAACGGTATGTCCTTCCTCTTCGTGCAACGCCTGGATATCACATTCATCCTTGCACCTTGAACATAGCACGACAGGTGGAGCCGGCTTTGATCTCCGCTTCACGGACTGCTCCATCACCTTTTCTAAGCCCCCAGTGGTACGATTTGGGCTCAGCCTCTGTTGATCCTTTATGTCCCAAACTACGTCAACCATGTTGATTCCAGTGTCTGGGAAAGGATCCAAATCTACCAGCGCCGCAGCTGTTGCTGGCGCTTCTACCTGTAAGCTACCATTATTCAACCAGATCTGAATCTGATCTTTCAACCTGACACAGTCGGCTGTGTTGTGATTCCACAAATTGTGGAGCTTACAGTATTTTTTCCCCCTTAATTGCTCCGGTTTGGGGAATGGTCCGAAGTCGGTCTTCACCATCTTCGCAGTGATCATCTCTTCTAAGATCTCATGAGCTTTATTCGCATCATAAGTGTAACTTGCGAATTCAGGTTTGGTGAAGACCACCGACTTGAGTTTTATTGGCTCTTTACACAGCTTCAGCTGCTTTAGCGTTGACGCCTTTTTCCCAGTGAGCTCAAGCGCTGCTACCTCGTCCTCTTCGGACTCTTTAGCTTCTGCCAGTCCGGATTCCTCACACCTATAGTAAGGATCAAAGGAACCTGAGTAGTGGTTCACTGCTGCCACAGTCCTCCGTTTCCCCGGAATGTATGTCCCTTTGGAGGAGTTCTTCACAGCGTCCATTTCTCTAAGCAAATGCTCAAAGCTTCCTACTTCTGTGATCAGTTCCCCCATAGAATTGAACATGCTTCCATGCTGCTTCTTGCGTTGGCGAGGCTCTAAGCCTTTGATTGCCAACTTTACCAGCTCTTTCTCCGGAAGAATCACGTTCAGCTTCCCTTTTTGGATCTGGAAACGCTGAAGGTATGCAACAGCGGATTCAGTTGGCTGCTGAGCCATCTGAGTAAGTGAAGCCAGATCTACTTCCGGCTCGATAGTCCCGAAGGTTTCTTTAAACAACTTTTCCATCGCGGGCCAACTCGCGACAGATCCTGGTTGTAGCTTAGTGAACCAGGTGAAGGCAGACCCTGACAAAGAAGTGGCGAAGATATTACACTTCAGGTTGTCATCGTTCTGGTACTGGCCACACTGTACTCGAAACCTGACCAAATGGGCCGCGGCACTTTCGACTTCCTCTCCCGAGAAAGTAGAGAACGTGATGTTCTTATATCCCCTAGGATAAGGTGAGTTCATAATGTGCGGTGGGAAAGGCCCGTGATAGGCCTCCTCCAAGTTAGGCCTCTGGTTCGCGGCCCTAATCATCTCCTCTACCTCTTCTCGTCGCACATAACCTGGGCCAGGAGGATGAGGTGCAGCCACTGTCTGATGGGCCGTTTGCACATGAGGCACTGCGTGGCTAGTAGTTGCTGTTCCATCTTCCAGGCGAACGACCCGGGGAATACTGGGCTGTTGAAGAGTAATCGCTGGTGCGGACACATCCTTGGCCAAAGCAGTGATTTTGATTGGAGTGCCCGTTTTATCAATCCCATAATAATTCCCTGGGAGCTCTTGGTAGACATTCTCTGCCCCATCACTATCATACTGAGCAAAAACAACAGGATCAGCCAGGGTACCGTCACCGAATTTTAGAGTTTTGCTCTTTTGCCCAGTCGATGGTGTTGCTTTGTCTTTGCCACCAATCAACAACGCTTTGTCCTTGGTTTTGGTAGACATTGCGGTGGCAGCTGCAGAGGGTGTGACAATACTGCTGCTAGCCTTCTCGCGGGCATTAGGCGGAATGTATTTGCCGGATGCAGAGAGTTGGCCAAGGGAACCGAGGATGGCGTTGGGATCTCCCAATGCTTTATTCAGAACCTCCTTGGCATGTCCCAATTCGGCTTGCTGCATGGCAACTTGGGTTGCGAGATTGGACCCCTCTTTGCGCACTGCCGCGATGTCAGCTGCAGTACCTTTGCTTTGTGTGTTAAAGGTGTTAACAGCACTCAGAAGCTCCTTATATTGCGTGAGATTTGTGTCAGCAATCTTATCTGCGTGAATCCTGGCTTCATTGGCAAGATTTTGTGCATGCTCCTCAGCCTTCTGGGCATTCTCGTTCATTCGCCGATCGAAATCGCGAAGCCGCTGCTCAGTCCTCGCAATCGACGTGGCCAGGTGCCTCCTATAGTTGTCGCTGTTGACCGTAAGGATGCGGAGTCGTTCATCGATGCTAGCATCCTCTGGGATGACGAGGGGGGTGAACTCATCGCTCTCAATTGTTTCGCTAACCGCAGCAACTACTGTGGTAACGGGGACATTGGCCACCTTGCTAGTAACAGAATTCTTGTCCTCAGTAGCGGGCGGCTGACTTCCTCCCTGCTCAGTTGACATGTCTGGTGATTGCAAGTTGAGAGAAAATCTTTGAGTTACTTGTTCTTCAGAAAGACCACGACAGTCTACACGAGAGTGCGGGCTGTAACTGGAGGTCTTGTGTTTCAGGCAGTTGACGTAAACCCTTTGGTAAGGGTTATCGTCTGACTTCCCAATGGTGAATATCTGGCCGTATGCTGTATCTGATGTCCCACTGGGCGTGCCAAAATGTTTGGCTCCACTTTTTTTTGCTGCTGGTCAACAGTCTCTTTTATGCGCGGGCGTGCCAGCACCGTCGGGTGCGGTCGTTGGGGGTGTCCCTTGACCTGACTTCTTTTGAGCGACTGTAGACGAGGAGAGCACCAACCTCGTCGCAGGATTCTTTGTGCCTCGTGCTGGAGGACTTTGTCTTGTGTCACCAAGTCGATACTTAACGTTGTAGGTTAAGCAGAGCGAAATCACCGGGAAGTAGAGAGAAGTACTTGCTAAAGCGTGACTTTAGCTTGGCTGGGTTGCTAGGGCGTTACCCTTGCTTGGCTGGTTCCGTAACCTTTGTGGTCGCGGTACTACAGTCGGCTCCCGAGGAGACTAGGACCGAAGCATTTTGACAGAGGGTTTAGTGGCACTGATAGTCGGCTCCTGAGGAGACTAGGACTTAGAGTGTGATCACCTATAAGAGAAAGAGAAGGAAAGGAGTTGCTCTTAGAGAGGTTTGCTCTAGAGAGAACTTAGATCATCTTAGAGATGTTTTGATGTATGAATGAGTGAATTGTTCTATGTTGTAGCCTCTATTTATAGGCTACCAAACAACACTATTTGGCATTTAAACAAATCATAATGGAGCACTTATGAGTTTATGGAGCACTTATGAGTTTATGGAATTGTTAGGTTCAAGCACTTAAACACTAATGGAATGTTAGGTTTAAGTCATTTTCTGCTCCCTTATCCCTCAATTTTTATCTCCACTAAGAACTCAGATTCAACCTTCGATTTCTTCATATGAAATGATCCACCATGAATGTAGATTATTGTGGTAAAATTTCAGAATTTATTTCCATGTGGTTGGGCCAGAAATGCTGCTGGACCTCTTACAGGTCCAGTTTCCAAGTTTTGCTTCTGCAGAAAATTGGACTGTTTGTTTGAAGATTTTCCACTCCGAACGAGCTTTGGCACTCTTCATAAGAAATGATCAATGGGATGTCTAGAATTAATCTGAAAAGTTTCAACTCATTTGGAGTTCGGATGGTTAGTCCGCCATCCCTCATTTCTTGTCTAGCTCGCTTTCTCCTAGCCGAAGTAGGAAAATGTGCTAAAGTTGATTTTTCATTTCCATGTTTGGTAGGCCTTATTTAGCCTCTTAATAATATATTTTTGAACTTATCGAAAATATATATGTGAGCCACTGATATTGGCTCAATTTCTCCAAGACACGCTTTGTCAAACCAAAATGCTCATTTTGGGTCCAAACACATATGGAGAGCCGTCTCAAATGCATTAGCTACCAGCGATAATCGTCATCGGCGTCATCTTGCAACTTCCCCCATTTTCCCTTTATGTGACTCACAACCGGAGACTGTGGAACATATTGTCTTCACCTGCTCTACAGCCACGAAAACATGGTTCATACATCCCTTAAGCTATAGGGTTCCTACTACTCACATCTCCACATTATCAGCTTGGATTCATCAACTTATCACAGACTGGCAATCTGAACCTTTTAATTCCCCGAAATTTATCGAGGTGGCTTACCTACTCTGGTAGCTATGGAAGCATCGTTGTGATTGTATTTTTCATCGCAAACCACCCGACCCCTTTGTTGTGGTCTCGTGGGCGACTGCGGCAGCCTACGAATTCTCTGAAGCTAACCACAAGTTGAGTCGCATTGCCAATATGACCACTTCATCGCTGTCCTTACAGCGTTGGGAGCCACCTCTCCCTTGTATCATCAAGATAAATGTAGATGCTTCCTGGCACTTAGAATCACTTGGAGGTGGAATTGCTGCTTTCTTTCGAGACTCCTCTGGTTTGCTCCTCCATGGTGTGTCCAAGTATGTTTGTACCTCTTCTCCACTACTTGAGGAAGCCTTGGCTTGTAGAGAGGCTTTACTCCATGCTCATGATCTCTCTCTGACCAATATCATGATCGCTTCAGACTCTCAAGATCTTATTCACGCCCTTTCATACTCATCTCATCATTCTCATTTGTCGCTAGCTCATATCGTCTCTGATATCCGAATTCTGGCTGCTTCTTTTAGCAGCCTCAGCTAGTCTTGGACCAGCAGAAAAGCCAATGTTGCGGTAGATCACGTTGCTGTGTTGGCATACAGGAGGGTGTGCCCATCCACGTGGGTGTCGCAACCGCCTCCCTCCGTGCAACTTATTTTGCTTTCTGATGTTACTTCAGTTGTACCTTAGCTTGTTTTTTGTTTCCTAGTTTGTTTTGTCTTCTTTTGCTTTCCCTCTTGTATCCTTCATTTGGCGTGAATGAACTTCAGTTGACAAAAAAAAAAAAATTAAATTTTCAATAAAATTTTCAATAGTTAATTTGAAGAACTTTATTAAACCCTTGACTAAAATGCAACAGATATTTTGATAATTACACTGCTCAAATGATGTAACAATTTCTTCGAAGTCCGCAAACCCACAATTCCGTTGAGAATGGTTTTCTATATATATGTCAAAACCTAGATAGATGGGTCATAGTACAAATTGATACTTTAGACTTCTGAAAATTTCTATACTGATTAAATTATTGAAGAATATCGGCAAATCTTGTTACGTAAAAGTTAGATTCGGAGAAAAATTGAATATTTGCTTAAATATTTGTGAAATCAAAACCAGAATTGAAGTGTAAATATCAAGAATACATTAAATATATGACAATGTGTGTGGTTATTTGCACTCACGTAGAACTTATTATATCACAAATCAATTGATTAATTGATTTTCCACTCGGATTTATAATTACCTAGATGTCAAACACACTCTATGGGTGTGGATAACTATGTGGACAGTTATTTAACAGAATATGGAGAAAACTGGTTCACATTTTTTGTTTTATATTTTTATTTTTTGTTAAATTTCTTTTCTTTTTCTTTTATTTTGTGAATTGATCTTTTTGTACTTTTTGAATATTTCAGTTCAAAGGTTTTTTTAGTATTTGAGAGATATTTTAATAAAAAAATGTTATTTTAGTTGACAAACTCTATTCTCTTAATAATAGTATAGATAAATTATTTTGACTCTAATGGAGGTGAGTATGGTAAATCACACAACTTTGCGTTAAAAAATAAAATTTATATCACTACATTAAATGATTATATTTATAGGTACGAAAATTTATCTGTGAGTGTTGTATATACGCATCGATACATGGGTTATTAATTACTTGGATGAAAATTTCATATTATCTCTGCTTGTTATGGTGTGTGTGTAACATTTTGAGTGGTACACGTCCTTTGGTCAAAAGCGTGAACTTGTTTGATAACCAATGTTTTTGAACCATAGAATATGGAACGCGTGGACGAGAACTTTGCCGACACTAATTCTTGGAGCCTATTGATTACGAATTTGAGGGACAAATTTCTCATGCAACTTTTAACTTGTTAGTTAATTTCAAACCATCAAACCGCCCCCTTCGATCATTCCATTGGACTTTTCTGAGTTTTCTCACGGTCTAACGCTAATTTTAAAAATCAATACCAAAGATTAAGGAACCGACAAAAGCAAAATGATGGAACATACCAAAGACAATGATGTAAATTTGCCAACACGTGTTGGATTTCTATTCCATTTCATGTGTAGAGAGACTCTCACAACTTTAGAAAAAAATATGAGTATCTGTTAATGATCTGTGGAGAAATACATTTCATGTGTATTTCCTTTTAAAATTGGAGTAAACTGTTAAGTATGAAACCTCAAAGGGAAAGTTTTGTGATCTTCTTGTCGGATCAAAGCGAATAAGAGAGAATACCTTATCCCCAATTACAATTTTAGGGTTGAAACGTCGTCAACTAGGCTAGTACTTATCTAAGAAGGGCTTGACTCTAACCGCAAACTTGACTTGAAAAAGATAAATTAATCAGCGCCATCTTTGTTAATTAGTGCATGTTAGAATACATAGATTTAGCATAGACTTCTAGTATTATTGAGGATATTGATGTCTATTGTAATTTGAGGTTAAGGCTCTATGTCTCCCATTTGTATTCTATAGTTTCATTAATTAAGATTTGAGGGCAATCACACCTGCCCGTTTAAAAAAAAAAAAATTTAAAAAGATAAATTAGTCTCAGGCAATTGGTGGAAAAAATCGATCATTTAGAATTTTTACGAACAATTAATATTCCAAGATACGAACTCAAAGTACTGAATCCAACAAAACCCAAAAAATTAGGTCCAATGTTGGCCTTTGATCATGTGCTCTTGATAAGTCACTGAGAGGAAGGCCAAGGCCAATGTTGGCCTCTTTGCGGTCACGGGGTCACAACTATGGCCGTTGTTCGAAAATTAAAACAAATTTGTTTTAATTTTCGTATTGTCTTTATCAATCTTCGATCTAGGCATGATTGGTTGAACCAATTCAGTAGTCAACATTTTAAGGTAATGGTTAAAAAAAAGACAAAAGAAAAAAAAAATCTCCAACTCCAACAAAAATATGATGTTTGTGGTGAAAATTATTTTAGCAAGGTAATGACCTCCTCATTAGTCCCCTACATTAAAATTAACCTGCCAGGCCATGACCTCAATACATAAACTTATAAGCAACCATCGAAGAATCTGACTAGACAACAATATTTCTTGATGAATTTTGGACAAGTTCAACCCTGTCCTGCAAGAAGTATAGTTCAGGCATTATTGGAGGTAGTGGCTCCAATTATTCTCATTAAGCCTTTGTCTGCAGCCACTGAGCCAAAGTCAAATTATTCACTATGATCTACACAAACAGTACTTTGATGCTAAATTTCCCACTAATTATTGATTATCGACATAGATCATAGATGTAACTTTCTTTAACAAAGTTTCATGGGGCTCTTAATTAGATTCTACAAGAATGTATGCACACTGTATGCAGAACTATTCATAATAATGTCTCTAAATCATCATTATTATTCTTACTCTTACCTGTTTCTGCCCAGAAAGAATCCTAATACATTGTCATTATTAAGTTGATCCATTTCTTTGTGGATAAGGTCATTTTAATCTTCCACATAAACAAGACTTTACGTAGAATACAAGTAAACAAACAGTAACATAGATTTATACATATTTATATAAGTCCTCTTTATATATAAAGTAGAGGGATGAATAAAGAATAACAAACAGAGGCCTCAAAGCAGTGTCGGTGCAGCACTTATTAGAGAGCTTTATAACGGACAAACCGGTGGGTAGCTCTACCAATTAAGCTGCCAAACAAGTCTCCTCTCTCTCTCTCTCTCTCTCTCTCTCTCTCTACCTGTTCAAACACCTCAAATATCTTACTTCTCCCTCACAAATAGAATCGTCTGCGGAAGATTAAGCACATAATATATAGGAAGTTAGAGAGAGATAGGTGGTGGTGTTGGTGGTGCATGTGATGAGCAAATGAAATAAAATTGCAGGTCTGGCCGGGTTAAGGAGCATAGCTATTAGAGTGAGTAGAGGGTTTAAGAATAAGAGAAAGAAAGGCAGAAAGAAAGCAGTGAAGGTTATAAAAGAGAGGTTGATGGAGTTTTGGGACAAGATGATCTTCCCAGTCCGCCGTGTCTGGCTTGCTGTCTCTACTCGTGTTAAGGCTCGCAAAAATGGTCAGTTCCATCTTCATATGAATCATATCCACAATTCCATGTACCATCTTCTTTAGCTTATGATCATATTAGTTCTGGTGCCATGTTTCTGGATATATATGTAATTAAATCTCATCAACCCACAAGCACAACCCAATTCATTTCCATTTTTTTTATCTGGATGATCTCAACAGTTCTTGATAGGATGGATCATTATCCTCTATCCACATAAAAAGTATTTTTCAGTTGGAGAAACTGAGTATGAATGATTAAAAACTGTCAAAGCCTAGTATATAAGCTATATGCTCCTCCAATATGTATTGTATTATTCTCTGTCCTTTCACTTTTTTTATATGTTCTAGACTCTTGCTTTCTTTCTTTTTATGGAGTTCATAATTAACAAGCATGCTATCATCATTATTTCATTTGTGTCAACTGAGTTTTATTTCTTTGTGTGATTCAAAGTCTTTCTGTAGGTGTGGTCCCTTCTCTATCAGTAAATTCTTAGAATTATTTTGTAGGATGAGAGTTTTCAGTTGAATATTTAATTCCCTATTGATAAAGCTAGCTGGTGTTCTTCCCTCCCCACCATTTGTCTCTCCCTGATGTTTTATATCTTAGAGTTCTTTAATATCTACAAGAAGAGAGTCTATAGAAGAAATCCATAAGAGACAAAATCAATTGTTAATGAAAAAAAAAAAAAAAACTAATAAATTCTCTATCTTACATTAAAGCTAGGATAAATTAAATATCAGCTTAATTTACCCTACAAACCGCCATGTTATAACTTAACTTTTTCTGTTTCATATTTATATATCAGTCTCTCTCTGTGGATCTATTTACCATATTATCTTAGCAAATGAATCTGTCAAACTCAGTAATCAATTTGATGACTCTACTTTCAACAATTAATTTGATTACTCTAGCTACATGAGAGGTGTCTAGTGCCTAAATTGACATATAAAGAATGCGATTGGTGGGTTGTTTATTTTGTAAAGATTTAAACAAGGAGTGGTATTCAGAGCTTAGTGGTAGTCCATTTAGATTTACCATTTAGATTTAGCCAAACAAAAGGTGTTCTCTTGTGAGCCGCTGCCTTTTCTATTTAAGTCCCCATCTGTTAAAGAGGCCATGACGCCTTTCCCACTCAGCAAATTGTTGCTTACCTAATTTTCACAATTTTATGGTGACCTTCTTTAAGGGTAAAGTTGGGGTCATCAAGTTTTGTTGCTAGTGTTTAGGTGGACGGGTGCAGTGAATTCTAGATGCAGACTCATCCTCAACTAGCTACCTTCTTGAAATTTATATATATCTACTCAAATTTCCAATTCCACAAAGCGAAATTTCAACACGTGTCAGCCGTTGATTAGCGTGGGCCCAATTGTGTGACCATGTCTCAACGGCTATTAGTCGCATAGTCACCCATTAGCATTTCTTAGGAATAAACTACCATTGCGAAGTTCCTTCCATCATCACAACAATACTTTTCACAAAGTTTTTCATTTCATTCCTGACCAAGAAAAAAAAAAAAAAAAAGACGCAAGAAAGTATTGGATCGTACGGAATATCCAAATTAGAGCAACTCCTGCCATTCAAAGTGACAGGCCAATTACTACTTTAGGGACCATCTCACTATCCTGTGTCTAGTTCCCAACTCTTACAGTCAGCAATGTTTCGATTTTAGCCGAAAGCTGAGGCCCAAAGATATTAGAAACTATAGCTTTATTGATGCAACATGAAGTCTTAATCACAAGTAATGGCCTGGTCCACAGTTGATCTTGTTTAAACCACTAACATCTTCACCACCCAGAGAGCATCTTATATCGACGTATGATGACATAAATCCCAACTATTCGGGACATCAGATTATAAATGTGATTATATTTCTTTCATTTTGATGAATAAGTAAGTTGCTGATATAGAATCTGGATGTTAACTTTGCATAATATAAAAGCGATTACTCACAAGTGTGTCGTCGGTGATGTTTTTGAACAGGTGCTGGTCTGTTGAAGCTTCACGACGATGTACAAACTTGTGGCTATCAAGATGTGCAAGTGATGTGGCAGATGCTGAGCAGAGAAGCTGAGCTGATAAATCACCACCACGCCAAACGTAAACAGCGACCCTTCTGGAGAGTTTTTGAATGGTCCAACAACCATAGTAAAGCCTCGTCCTTCTCTGCAAATCATGCTTGAAAATGAGATCCATCGACCAAAGCCGGTTAGACATCATAATAATAATAAGAATAATAATAATAATGCGTTGCTGCTGTCCGAATTGGCATCATAGTTTTACAGTCGAATTGCCAAGATTACAACAGCGGCATGGTACAGAACTGTTGCAGGTGTCAAACACAGTACAAGATGATGAAATGTCAATTATGTGTCAAGTTGTTACCTCTATTCTGAGTAAACGTCATGAGTACTACTATTAGAGCTGACATGGTCATTTGTAAATATAATAATAGTTTTTCTAAAACCCAGAAAACAGCAGATAATTCAAAAGAGAGCCCTCATCGCAGAGAGCTCATTTTTCCTCTTAGTGTACTTGTGCCAAGATCATGGCTCTAAAGTTCTCAATCGAGTTTGAGTCTTTCACTTGCATTAGCTATGTACTGAATGGTTAGATATAGAACATTCACTGACCCTGGAGTCCAATACATTGTTTAGTTTTCCCGGAGACCACTGTGAAGTTTCAAAGAGCATGACAATCGCACAAAGTGACATACATGCTCTATCAAATAGAAGCCGATTGTCTCTGGGGTGCATTGTTTGGTCTGAGAGCATTGCATCTTTCTGGCCCATGAAACCCCGATTGAAGAATGCCAAAGATTGATGGTGAACCTTGATAGGAGTTTCTCTTAGGTCTCGTTTGGTTCGCAGAATTGGAGCATTGGCAAAGGAAACTCAATAATTTATTGTGTTTGGTATGCAAAATGAAAGAAACACTTTCACGAAGGTGGTTCATTCCATACCCTTAGGCCTCATTTGGTTCGCAGAATGAAAAGATTAGGAAGGGAAATTTTCTCATTTCTTGTGTTCACCACCACCAAGGAAAGGAAAAATTTTCCTGCATAAAGGGAAAATAGGGGGAAAGTGGATCCTCCCAACACCCCATGAGATTCATTTTCCTTCATACTTTCCTTGCATTAATTCAATTAATGCTACACTAAAGACCATTTTAAATGTTAAATGTTATTATAACCAATTTATCCAAGAAATTTTTGAATCTTGAATTGCTTATATTTTGATAATAAGGATACAATTGAAATTTTGATGTTATCTACTTTTATGTTCATGCACAAACCAAACATAGGAAAGGAAAGTAAAATACATTTTCTGATTAGTTTCCTGGTGCCCAAACATTGGTAGGGAAATTAGTGGGAATCTATTTCTTTTCCGCGAACCAAACAAAGCCCTAAGGGATTCAATTTCCCCCTATTTTCCTTGCATTTATTCTTCACTTTTTTATTATTATTAATTACAAGCTTTTTAACAACTTTTCATATATTACCAAACACACCATAATGGAAAGTTGTGAGATATTTTACTTTTACATCTCATGGGAAAGACAAAGAATTATTTTCATTTCCACGAACCAAACGAGACCTTAAAGTAATAAGTCGTTGATCTAAGGTTATGGCCTTTCATGTATCAAAACAAATTGAAATACTGAGAAAAAGAAGCTTTGAAAGTTGAAACTAAGTCATCCTTTTCTCTTTTTGTTTTTTTCCTCATTTCACTAAACACTCCAAGATAATTAAGAAAATACCAAACCATTTTGGTTAGTTACAAATATTCCAAAGAATCAAACCAGGAATAACAAAACAAAAATTGCTAGCAAGTTTCATTTTCCGATAAAAGGATGTCATGACTCATGAAACAACTTTCCTAGAAAATGAACTTTTTATTTCAACTATCGGGTGCTATGCTAAATATTACTGCAAGAGAATAACAACGAAATCAGGAAAGACTACAATTGTCTTGAGGAAGGTTAAGAAAGGGAAGAATAAAAGGAGCACGAGGATGAAGGGGCCAAAAGGCCTTTTGTTTTCTTCTCTTCATTTCTTCAATAGTAAGTCCATTATAGATGTACAAGATATCAACTAACATTTCTTTAACTGCCTTCTTCATGTTCCTAATCAAATATCCATTGATGTCGCAATAGACAATTCTGCTGATGATGAATTTGTCCTCCAACAAAAACAACTGCTAAATCTAGAATCCATATCGTGCCTGATATGCATTCATAGTCATCAGTTCACCACCTGATAAAGAAATGAGACAGAAGAATCAAAATAGACACACACACACATGTATATGATAGTAGACAATTGAAAAACTTGCAAGCCAAAATCAAAATTCATAAAATGATACTACATCATGAATTAAAGAAAGCTGAATCCCATTCATACAACATGGCATGAGTTTTGATGCAAGGCATGACTACCATGGAAGGAACGAACTAACATGGTGAAGAAGTAAGATCCTATGGAGACCACCAATGAGCCCTACTGATTGTACCCTTAAATGCAGGTTAAGGTCAACAATCTTCCTAAACTTTTATTCCATACTAACATTAAATTAATACATAAACATATAAAAGAGATCACGTAAATGTTCAAAACTCTTCCTCCTATAGTCCATAGTTAACTATGTAATAAGTTTGAAACTTGAGCAAATTCACTCATCATGCATGTTATATTTAACCATGCTGACCCGCAAACAAAAAATGGAGGTACCAATTTGTTTGCAGCTTTATGATTGTACTTCAATAAACTACTTGTACAAGGTATACATCAGAAGGCAAATCACATAACCGCTATGCGGTACCTTCTGTGGGTCAAGTTGTTCCACTGCAATAACTGGAAGGAACAGCAGACAGTTCTTGCCTTCCTCTCCATTCTTCACCGGGTTTCAAAGTAATAGGCGTCTCCACACAAGCAGCCTGTACACACAGCATATGCTTGTATTCATCATCCCCAAAATCAGGAATTGCCTTTGCTTTCTTCTCCCATGGATTCCAAACAACTGTAAAGAAAATGATAAACACCAAGGGCACAGCTTTTAATTGGTAAACCATGTGTAATGCTTAAATGTGACGCAGAGCCTTCTACAGTTACTAAAGTGATGGGTAGCATTCATTCAACAAATAATAAAAGATAGATAGTACTTTGCCGAGTCTTTTAAGTTTTAAAAATACAGTAGTATATATATACTCAAAACAGTAAAATAGAAAATCAGACAAATAACAAGAAAGAAAAAAAACATAACCAGAAATGTTAGTTCTTTTAATTTGAAAACAAGCTCACAACAGCATGTCTAATAAGAAAATTTCAACAAAATCTGTCACAAGAAAGAACTCCATGTACTGTAATCGGTCATCATATTACATCCCTTATTCTTTTTCCCCAAGAGTTCCTCCCCACCATAACATAAGTTGCTAAGAAAGAAAACTAGTGATGTAAAACTAACCAGCATCTGGAAGTCCATCCTTGCGCAAGACAAATGTTCTCATTCTTTCATGGTCCAGAATAGCTATTTTTGTAGGTGTACCAAGATAAACTTTGTCCACCTTGACAACCAAAAGTATTATAAGCCAAGATGTAGACATATTAGAACAGAAGAAAAGAAACTGTGAAAATCCAACGCATATCTGATGAAGACAAAACTAACCTCTGATTCGAACGTTATGCCTTGTTCAGTAAACCGCTCTCTATCCTTCAAGTTATCCAGATAATCTAGTGTCTCTAATCCTTCTACTCGCACTTCACTGAACAAAGGCAGCATAACAGTTAGTAATTAGTAGTTGGTACACAAAAGAACAGATGCCAAGAGTTATCTGTATGGTGAACCGCATACTTGCTTACATTATTAAAATTCTAAAATATTCTATACTGAAGATGCAAAGATGCTATGAAATTGTTATCCACAGCTAGCATATATAATTAGAAATAACATTTCTAAAATTTTGTAACTAAGTTTTTCCAGCTACCAACTTCACTCCTAACTAAGAAAAAGGGACAAATAATTTCGTAATGGGCTTAGCATCCATGACATAGCAGCAACTTGTTGACATGTAGAAGACTTGACCCACGAAATTCATAAGCAAGCAATGGACCTCCAAAATATCTACTATCACCATTGTCCAAGCAATTCTCAGCAGAGCTTTCTGACGCTTGATGTCATTTATTTCTATATAGAATGCATCAACCAGGGATTTCCACCATGTATTAGCCATGTGTGCTCACATTTTACTATCCTAGTTGATACTAAATATTACTACAAACTTTATTTACTTTAATTCGCCACAAGAAAAATATCTTATAATGTTAGTATAGTATGCACTACGAATATCAAAACTATCTGATGATTGTTACCTCAGCATTACCCTACCATATCATTTCATCTACTCTATTTTTAGAACCCCCATTGAAAAGAGAAACACAACCTTTTAGTTCTAATATATAGCCTTATGACAGTGATATAACATATAACTGCAAGGGTAACATTACGAAAATATATGAATGATGCCTCACAGTAATAGGAAAGCTGAACTATAGACTAAAAATTCAAACAGCTAAAAATTGCATGAGCATACCTGATATCAATTACAGACAAATGTGTGTGATAAGCGAATGTGAATGTAAACGACTTTCCATCAGTGTTTGTATTTCGAATGCGGGAATTCAACATCAAATCTCCTCCAGGTCCCAGGGTTACCCTAAGTCGAAATTCATATCTGCCAATAATAATCATTACATCATCACTTGATTTAAGATGGAAAACAGAACACCATGCAATTTTTCACATAAAAATATGAAATATGTATGAAAGGTTGTGTAGGAGAGAATGCTGGAATTTGTTTGTTCCAGACATCTTGAAAGCAATTACACAATATGCCACTATAAAATCCGAGTCCCATACTTGTGAGGCCATATCTTTGAATCTTCTTCAGAGGGCTTCAGGATTAGATCAATAAAAGCCTTGTTGCCACTATTTGTTGGATGAGGGGGTGGATCTTGATCAATACTCCAAAACATATTCCTTGCAAATCCATGTTGTTCAAGAGAACCAAGATTTCCAAACTGCATATGCCGACTAATTATATCAGAAAATAAATAAAAAACATATATAACCAAAACAAAATAAAAGAGATGGTAAAAGATGAGAGACTCGTACTTGCGGAAAACAGATCGGAATTCCTCCACTGATTGCTTTAGGAGACTTAAATGTAGCCTGCGAGGTGCGTTATATATTTAGAGAAGGGAAGATAAACCACAGATATGCTAGATCAGTAACCATTACATATTGTTAATGCTTTGATCCGTGGGGATCTAATTAACGATAAGTAAAAGAGAGAGAGAGAGAGAGTTGACACGAGATGTATAGTGGTTCGCCTCCGCATGAGCGGGAGACTACGTCCACTTGAATGTTGTACTAGTGTGTTGAGCCTTGCGGCCTAACAAGATTACAAGAGATGTAATGGGATGTCTTGAGTTGTGGGAGGAGGCATTCCTTTTATAAGTCAAGGAAGCCATCTCCTTTACTTGTTCTTCGATGTGGGACAAGCAACCATACAATTCTAGCTAGTTCAAGAAGCATGTAGAAAGCCATGTTGTGGAGGCATCTTGGCAAGGGTGGGAAGGTGGCTTCCCGGTGGCGGATTTGCGACTTCCGGATACCGCCGCGTAGCCTGAACATAGGGCTACACGATGCATGTCTCGGTTGGGCCTTGCCATGTCTTGTGGATGTCCCAAAGTGGGTGTTACTTATGCTTGGTGATATAGTAAATACTCCATATTGTTGGAGGTATGTACAAGTCCCCGAAGTCCCCAAGTAAGAGGAGCTTCTTGGTTGGGGAGTTCAAATCATGAAGTCATCAAGCATAAGTAACCGGGCGGTACGGAGCCCCTACAAGTCCCCGAACTCCGTAAGCAAGAAGGGACTCGTTAACCTGCACAACAAAGACAAAAAACAGGCATACGTAGAATGCTCGTTGCATTGGGCAACAAATGTGAGTTGTATGGATATGCGTTGGCATATATAAACGTATGAGGTGCGTGATACATGTTGATGCATATACGCGAATGGTAACGAGTACGATCGATTATGGCGTACAAACTCGAGAACGCGTATGGTCGTGTGAGCGTATGGATTGCATATGATAAATGTAAGTTGCATGAGCGGTGCGAAGGTAAGCGCGTGTGACTCATGAACGATGACCGCGCGTACGGTTTGTGTCTGTTTGGTTTTCGCTCGTATTAATGGAACGCGAAAAGAATTTGATTTGTCGCGGTCGGTAAACGACAAATGGTAGAAAAATTCAATGTTCCATTAACGTGTGGTGTGTCGAGTAGACATGAGCGTAAAGCTCGAGGATTGCCGGGAAGGCATGAGCGGGAAGCTCAAGGGTTGCCGGGAAGGCATGAGCGGAAGCTCGGGGTGCCGGGAAGGCATGAGCGGGAAGCTCGGGGTGCCGGGAAGGCATGAGCGGGAAGCTCGGGGTGCCGGGAAGGCATGAGCGCGGAGCTCGGTGTTGCCATGAGGCATTTAACGGGTAGCTCGTGGGCTGTATGTACAAGTCCCCGAAGTCCCCAGTCAAGGAGGGTGTTCGGGCTGATACCAAAGCGTAGCTTTGTGCCGTATATCAAGCATAATTAGTGCGAGTGCGTCGTCCATCTAGAATAGGTTGGAGCGAACGCTTTTGCCCTTTCGGGTGGGCCCCTGCTAGGCCCTGCGAGGAGTCCCCCACTCCTGGCTATAAACCTCCGGATGGTCAGAAAATTGTTTGATGAGGGGAGCTGCGCGGAGCAGAGGGTGTTGGGTAGCGAGCCCAATCTTTGGTACCCAAGCGTCGGGGTTAACTGCCGGATCAATGGCTGCCGTGGGCTGTGTTAACTAGTCCCTTTGCTATTTCTCAGAGGAGAAACTTGACTGCAATGCCGCGTAGCGGTCATTGTCATTATGAGGCGTTGCCTTACCGCTTGGCGGTTGAATGAAAAATGATAAACACAGAGCAAGTAATAATATTTTGTATGAGCGCCCCATGTTTATCTAATTGAGTGGCAATTAAAATAGAAGCATGGCATATGTGTATAGCATGTACTTGTAGGAAAGTTGCTAATAACATGTTGTGGGCATGCTTAAGGGTTATGGAGACATGTATAGTCATGGCATCGACAATAGCTCAAATTGTAAGAGCGTAAGAGATAAGATATAGTGACTTATCTTATGCCGATTTGGAGGCTAGCGGAGTTGGCCGAGCATGACGGTCCAATGCTCCGGCAAAGCATCTTAATAGGGGGTTGATGATTTCATCACTTGAGGTGGTGATCGGTGATTATGCCCCTTTAACATAAGATGAAATAAATAATTAGTAATTAATATATATTGTAAGATGCCAAGTGTGGTCACACCATGTATAAAATGAGTTCACTTACTTTGTACACATGCCCCAGTTAAATATGTACGAATTTGCAACATATTTAGCTAACCGAGCCGGATGGGCCGGTTTGTTCCAGGCAGTTTTAAAAGTGCACACATGTATATGTTTTAGAACGTCACTATTCAGAAGGTATTGCGGCATGACATGTGCTAGTCAAAGAGTATGTTATCTCAGCATTAATGGATGATGAGAGCATATATACCATGAAGTTTTAAACATGCTTTTGAGATAAGGGACGTTGTGTAGACATACGTACAGATGCCTATGAATATAGTTACAAGTACTAGAAAGGCATGTGCAGCAAAGTTACTGTAGTTGGGACATCATTGTTTGCATAGCACCTAGGTGGCACCTCAAGATAAGCCAAGCGAGCTACACATGCATTAAGGACATCCATGTATGTTTGTGTGTCAATGAGCTAATTAATTTGCCACAAAGTAGCTACCGACATATAATTAGATGGACTAAGATGATTATGTATGGAGATATACATGGTATTGAATATAATATATAACTTTGTTTGATAAAGCAGCATATATATATATATATATTATTACCATGAGTCATTTTAAACTCTGTGGCGCATCATATCAATGTATAAAGAGTGTGTAGTGATGTGCATAGCAGACAAGGATATGCGTGAGATTGAATTTTAGGTGTCTCTGTTGGCTTCTACTTCAATTATATGCAAGTAGTAGGCACGTGTCGTGCATATCGAATAACACAAGACTTATCTTATTTCGTTGGCTTCTGCTGCAAGTGGAATCGACGAAGAACCCAGCACTCAGAGCGAGAGCTGCAAGTGATTTCTCCTTGTTCTTATAAATACAGAATGACCAGAAGAAGTGAGCGTTGGGTGCGACAGGTGACCAGAGGCGGGAGGATGTGCGGTCAGTTGGGGGTCCAAATCAAATTTGGATGTTGCTTTACGCCGGTGACAGCTGCAACTGCAGATTGCAGATTGGCGGAGGGTGAGGGTGCTACTCAGCGGAGCTGTGGCCGTCGATGGCGGGTAGCGGAGGATGCTAGCGGTGGAAGCTCGGCGGAGCCTTGGCCAGCGGTGAAGCTCGGCGGAGCGGAGCTTTGGCTAGCGGTGAACTAGGGGGTGAAGATCAGCGGAGGGTGGTCGCTGTTGGTGCTTAGCGGTGGAGAGAGTTGCTTAGCGATAGCGGGGTTTGTTTAGCGGTATCGGAGGAGGTTTAGCTTGCTAGCAGCTGGCGG
The DNA here is from genome assembly GCF_958449725.1 of Rosa rugosa. Taxonomy (NCBI): domain Eukaryota; kingdom Viridiplantae; phylum Streptophyta; class Magnoliopsida; order Rosales; family Rosaceae; genus Rosa; species Rosa rugosa. The sequence goes on from NC_084820.1 coordinate 41,829,057, forward strand.
TTGGAAGTTGTCCGCTAGCCTTTGCCGCTGATGCAGGTGAGCGGTGCCGCTGGAGCTGCTCGCTGATTGTTACCGCTGGCAATGGGTTAGCCTTCCGCTAAGTTCTAATGGTGGCTCTGGCGGAGATGAGATGAGTAGCAGCAGCCTCACACCGGCGGTGCATCTTGGTGATAGTTTGTACAGAAGATTGGGTGCCCAAATCAATTGCAGGTTTGGTATTCTGTGGCTGGCGGTGTACAGTCCGGCGGTAGTGGCTAGCGGTCAGCGGATGATGGTGGTGACTGATGCTAATCAGTGCAGGTTTGTTGGTGATTGCCGCTGGAGTTAGCATTGGCTGCCGAAGCTCGCCGCTGATGCTACTTAGTGATGCCGCTAATGGAGCTCGACGGAGCCGCCGATGGATGCTCGGAGCTTGCTTTTCCGCTGACCTGGAGCTTTGCCGCTGACGGATGTGGGCGGAAGAATGTGCCGCTGATGGAGATAGGCGGAAGAATGGTGCTCCGCCGACTGAAGCTCAGAAGCTTGCCTAGCGGAAGGGAGATTCCGTTGATGGTACTTAGCGATGCCGCTCATGGAGCTCGACGGAGCCGCCGATTGATGCTCGGAGCTGATGCTGACAGCGCTAGTTAGCCTTGCTGTGATGGCAACAAGCTGTGATTGCTAGCGGATGATGATAAGTGAAGGTAGGATGGTGTCCAGAGGAGATCTCTGGGTGTCCAGAGAAAATTGGCACCGAGATTTGTTTTTTTTTTTTTTTTTGGTGGCTGGCGTTGACCAACCATGGTCAGCGTTGACTTGCCCTAATGGGCGCTGACCGACCCTCGATGGGCGTTGACCAGTGTTGACCGGCGTTGACCAGTGTTGACCGGCCCACAAAGTGCAAATTTCTGCACATTCCTGCTATAGTTGTACCGCTGGAGTAATGTTGATCATGCCTTGGCAAAAGTTGCCGCCAGGAAACATCAATTCAAACATGCATTCACTGGGAGCCAATGATGACTCAAGAATGATGATTAAACCAATGATTTGAAGTAGCTCAAAGAAGGAGGGAAAACTTTCTTTGAGTTCCGCTAAGCAGACTTAGCTCACGGTAGGTGACGAAGCCATTGTGTTGGCTTCCCACAGACGTCGCCAATGTTAATACTTTGATCCGTGGGGATCTAATTAACGATAAGTAAAAGAGTGAGAGAGAGAGAGTTGACACGAGATGTATAGTGGTTCGCCTCCGCATGAGCGGGAGACTACGTCCACTTGAATGTTGTACTAGTGTGTTGAGCCTTGCGGCCTAACAAGATTACAAGAGATGTAATGGGATGTCTTGAGTTGTGGGAGGAGGCATTCATTTTATAAGTCAAGGAAGCCATCTCATTTACTTGTTCTTCGATGTGGGACAAGCAACCATACAATTCTAGCTAGTTCAAGAAGCATGTAGAAAGCCATGTTGTGGAGGCATCTTGGCAAGGGCTGGAAGGTGGCTTCCCGGTGGCGGATTTGCGACTTCCGGATACCGCCGCGTAGCCTGAACATAGGGCTACACGATGCATGTCTCGGTTGGGCCTTGCCATGTCTTGTGGATGTCCCAAAGTGGGTGTTACTTATGCTTGGTGATATAGTAAATACTCCATATTGTTGGAGGTATGTACACATATGCAAAAGATTCATTACAAAAAGAAGTGGAGAATTAATTAGACAAGATCAAACTCTCTCATTCATAAATTTCTCAACACCTGTCTCCCAATTCACAGAATCTGAATTCCTTTTTGCACCATAAGATTTAAAGATCTCCCTTCTCATAATTATCCAGGAGCACTGTACTTTGGCCGCAAAAGGGTAGCTATCTAAGTTTCCATATGTTCTTTCAACCAAAAAAAAAAAAAAAGAAGAAGAAGAAGAACAATACAAACTTCCCCACATAATAGTTTTCTGTTACATTTGTCCACTTCTTTCTCCAAACTCTGTCCCAATTCAAATACCCTTTTTCCAATATTTAGAGCTTGACATAAAGAGAGGAAAGGGCAAGAGATAAAGAGTTTGAGTACTTAACTTCCTTGATAAGCAACAAGAAACTGAAACTTTGATGAACAAATCAGATGGTGGAATTTATATTTTTACATAAACAGGTAGAAAAAGAAGCCACATTGAAAATTCGGTGGTAAACTGAAAGACTGCATTGAAGCCACCCAAAGTTCAGACTTCCACATAAAAATCATCTAATCCAACAAAAAAATCAACAAAAAGTTCAGATTTCAAGCCGTACAGAAAGACAGCAACAGAAGTCTGTAAACAAATCAGATGGAAACTTCGATGAACAGATCAGATGGTAAACTTTATATTTTACATCAACAGTTAGAAGAAGAAGCCACATTAAAAATTACTTGGTAAACTGGAAGATTGCATTCAAGCAATCTGTTGACTTCCACATAAAAAACATCCAATCTAACAAAAAAAAATCATCAAAAAGTTCAGATTTCAAGCAGTACAAAAGAAGTGCAACAGCTGTCTGTAAACACAAAAATTAGACCCATTTTCTTTCTAATTGTGGGAGGCCATAATATGGTATCTAACTCTCCGAAAGGTATCCTTTTCTGCAGAAGCTACTCAAATATGGGGTTGCCTTCTGGAAAATGATTTAACGAATGACAAGGCCAATGACGTTACACTTATCCCAGGCATATATATCTTTTCTTTCTTAAGTATAACTGAAAGCTAAGTTGTGCTTGAGTATACAGCATTTAGCATTGCAAATCTGCATTACCCACTGCATGAGTAACTTGAAGCAACTTCAAGGAAATTTCTCAATCCACATAGAACCTATGAAACAGCTGCTATGCAACATCTCTATTCAGATCAGATACCTTACTGCTCACGAAAAGCAATTCCTCCCCATGTTCATTTTTCCACGATGAAACTTGGGGCCCCATATAAATACACCTGCACAAAAGCACAAACAATTTGTTAGTAGCAAAAACACAATCGTTTCACGCAGAACTAGTCCAAGGGAAGACAATACAGATTGTTTCTTTTAAACAAAGGAGGATGTAATTAGAGAAGCCAACATTGTCATACAAATTACTGATGCTTTCTCTCAGACTGTATTACAACACATTAGTTAATCAATGTTAACACAGAACATGCCACACATACAGTCACATGGACATGCATGCCCAACAAACGTTATGTAATTCGCATAGAAAAAAGGCGTATTAACTTGTGAAGATCTGTTACTACTATGAGATGAGACGAGATATAACTAGAAAATTAAGTAATTCACAACTCAAACTCATACTATTTTACACCGAACACTGTATTCCAAGTAATGCCGACATTCTACAAAATCATGTAACTGTCACAGATGAACAATTGCACAGTGAAGCAATACATATAGCAATCTACTCCTGGCAGAGTAGCATAACGTTAAAATGGCACACAGCTGTACTAAGCAAAACAATGTCAAGCATTGAGGGCATGTCACAAGAAAGCAGCTACCGAAAATCGTAAGCACTAAAACTCTGCACATACATTGCGTCCCCAAAAACAGTATATAACTACTGTTCACTTAAGAACCTTTCACATTGTCATTCCATAATTACACACCAAGGCCCAAGGTTATTCAATATCCAAGAAAATTAATAGATCAAGTAGAACTTTACATGGTAAACGATTTAGATTGAGATTCAATTTAGTTTCTAGAATGTATACCAGTCTCTAAAGAAGGCACAATGCATGAGAGGGACTAAGCCAATTAATCAAGAATGCGGTTTAGGGATTAGAATGAGAATTAAGATCGGAGAAACCTCAGCGGAAGAGCCACGGAGCTCTTTGAGAACGACCTTCTCGAGGCCATTGGCGGCCTTACGATACTCCACCAACACCTTCTCCTTCTCCTGAACACCAGAACACATCACGATCCCTACACTATGCCTCTTCTCTTCTCTTATATACGTTTTGGCATTTTCAAGGTGAATTGGCGAATTTTATCATATGATTTTATGTGACAGATTTCACATTTGGGATGATTCAATTCGAACCACCAATTTTCTTACGTCACCTTCTATATTTTCCCGGTAAACAGAGACCCAAAATGTAGCGAGAAAAAAAAAAATAATAATATGGCAATGGTAATCACACATAAAATTAACTAAGACTTTTTTTTTTTAAGGAAACATCCGAGATTTAATCAATTACAATGATTACAAATTCACAATCGTATATAATGGCATCTAAAGACTAAAGTTGGAGCTAGGCCTCGTCAATGGGCCGGGCTTTATTGTAAATCGCAAGATCCAAGCCCGTCCATATAAAGTGGGTCTCGCGGGCTTTTTCGGGCCGGGCCTTGCGGGCTTTATTTACAAATAAATCTTTAAAGATACTAATTTTTTATAAATCTATATTTATATATCATACACTCCAAAGAGCAACCTCTATCAATTCAAAGAAGATGAGAAAACCGACCGTTGGATGAGATTATTACAATAAATTATGAGTGTGGTAAAAAATTTAGCCAATTTCACCATATTTTTGAATTTGATCGAATTGGTCAACCGTCGTCACTTGTATGTCTACTTGGTTGACCGATGACGTAACGACCGCGAAACGTGCTTATTTTTTCACATCACGTTTGTAAATATTCCATTGATGGTTGTGCATGGACATAAGATAAGAATTTCAATTTTAATTACAAAGATGCTGCCCTATACCAATTTGCCTCCTAAAGTTGTATGACTTATACATTGCATTTAAATTGTTGAGGTTCATTCCAAAGCAACCATGATGTGGAAAATGAATTTGGAGAAACCAACTGCTCAATGGAGAGATTGAAATGTTTTATGGTGGTTGTAAAAAATCCAGCTAGTTTGGTTCTCGTTTCGAATTCGATCAATTAGGTCAAACTTGGTTACTTTTATAAATTTATATTTATATATCATACACTCCAAATGACAACCTCTATCAATTCAAAGAAAATGAGAAAACCGACCGTTGGATGAGATTATTACAATAAATTATGAGTGGTAAAATTTTTTGCCAATTTCACCATATTTTTGAATTTGATCGAATTGGTCAACCGTCGTCACTTATATGTCTTCTTGGTTGACCGATGGCGTGACGACCGCGGATACGAGGCTTTAGATACAATAATAACATGCACTACATGACGAGTTCGTGAAATTTTTCTTTGATTATTTTGGACACCCAAGCTATTTTTAACAATTTATGAAAGTGTAAAGTAAATAAAATTAAGTTAATTAAATTAATTTACGGGCTTTTCCGGGCCGGGCCTGGCAGGCTTTCACGGGCTTTTGGCGGACCGGGCCTATGGGTCGGGCCGGGTTTCAAACGCCTAAACCAAGCCCGGTGGGTATTGCGGGCTTTTATGTGGGTCGGGCCAGGCTTTGAGCCCGCGGGCCTCCATAAGCCTACTTGATCCGCGGGCCAAATGATGAGGCCTAATTGGAGCTTAAGTATGACTAGCTAATCTATGAGCTACATGGTTTGCAAAACGAGGAGCATGAACAAAAAAGACCCCTCTAAAGTTTTTTGCACCTAGCTGTATATCTTCTACTATAGCACTATACCTAGACATATCCGGTGAAGTTGAATTCATTGCTTGAACCGCAACTAAACAATCACTTTCAATGACTAACTATCAATATTTAAAACTTGACATAAATCCATACCAGCCCTTAACGCTAGCAACTCAACTTGTAAAGCTGATTCTACATGTGCAACTTGATGCGCCACTGCAGCAACAAAACCTCCCTGTCCATCCCTGATAACACCTCCTGCAACTCTAGTATCAACTGATGGCAGACAAGCACCATCAGTATTGAGCTTAAGGATCCCATTGTTCGGGGCCTACAAGCACTACTAGAAAATTGGCAACTAGCCACCCCCTTATTAGACACACTTTTGTAACAGTATCGTTTGATAGAGCAAATGACACCCTTTATTATTTTCTGTTTCATTTGTTTAATAGATACACGTAACCGTAACAAATCCAAATATTGGGACTTATTAGATACCAATATCAGTATGTATCTAAGAAATATCTAAGAACAGATAATAGTAAATAAAATAAAAATATATAAAACTAATAGATCACACCCTTATCCGTATGTTTTGTTTGCACACTATTATTATAACCGTAACCTTCAATTTCTCCTACTGAAATCCGTATTAATATTTTTATCTAATATACTTTTTTTTTTATATAGAAACATATTTAATATGTTGTTATTTACTTTAAATAGATAAATATAATTTATCTAAACCCAAAAGATATTTATCAGAAATATTTATCAGAGATATTTTCTTTATAAATGAAAAAAAAAGAAGAGAAAAGACATAGAATATCTCTATAAATGAAAAAAAACGAAGAGAAAAGATGTAGAATTGCTTTAGGTTTCCTAACTCTAGATAAGGATAGTGAGTTTTAGGTTTCTTAACTCTAGATAAGGATAGTTGGTTATTTAATCTCTTTCTTTTGCACGAGTTCTTCTCTCTACAATTAAAGTTCTTCTCTCTCAAGCACTGAAGGAGCTATTTGCGATCACTCTTCAAGTTGAATTGGAAAGTCTAATTTGCTGCAATCTTCTTCATCACCAAGTAGTAGAACCATTTAAATCCAATCTTGATTCTTTTGAGATATAAGCAATACTCATAATTGAACTGGATCGAATTATTTTCTACAGATTAGACTGAGCTTTACCGGCATCAAACCGGCATGCATGGTCATCTATGGTTCGTTGGCTTCTTTGTGATTATGATTTCCTACTTCCTTTTCTATTTCGTACTCTGTGACCTTATGAGTTGGTTAACTTCTTTCTCATTTTGATCTATTTCTATAGGCCATGACGATGGGTGGATAGTTAAGCAAGAAAATGACTAGAAAAAGAGAAAGAGAGATGCAAAGATAGATGGAGAAAGACACTTCGTCGCCGAATCGGGCAGTTGAATATGACCATAATTAAGTGAAAAAGAAATAATTGACTTCGGAAAAAAGAAAATATAAATAAAAAATAAATACTTGTTCAAGTAAATCCAGAACATGTGTCTGACCCAATCTCTACGTTACTTACTCTAGTTGTAATAGGGTTTATGTTAGAGATATTCTCTGAGATATTTGAAGATATCCAATTATTGTACGATTATGTTTCCATGTACAACTCTGATTCTATGCTTGTAATCCTCTATATATAGAGGCCCATATTATCGATGAAAGCACAGCAAATTCTCTCCCAAATATCGATTTCCTTAAACACGTTATCAGCACGAAGCCCTAACCCTGAAACAAATAGCCAAACCCTGATTCAAGAAGCTAAAACCCTAAATCCGAATGCAAAACCTTGAAGCCTTTTCTGCCTCTGCCGCACACCTTGAAGCCCTACACCCCAGGAATCCAGAACTTGTAGCAGAACCACCAGAATCGGCCGGAAACCTACCTAACTGACCACCGGAAGCTCCAAACTGCCTATAGCAAAACCTCTGCCGGTTCACCACCTTTCGGACCTCCGATTGCCACCAAATTTTGTCAGCAGCAGCGCCTCGATCTCACGATTCCAGAACCAGTCAGGTCATTCCGAGAACCAGTCTAAAACTTGCTGAACCAGGCGCCTGATTGACTGGTCCGCAGGCAGAAAACGGGACAGAAACTTTTTTAGGGTAATTTCGACCACCATCGTTTAATTCCGGCCACCACCAACTAGTTCCGACCCCCTCCAACCAGCGGCAACCACCGCCGGCCATCCCAATTTTCCGACGACCCTCCGACAACTTTCTTATGATTTTTCTGGTGACTTTTCGGCAATTTTAGAGGTATGTTTTAAAAGTTCACGTTTTTGAAGTTTTTATTCTTTTTCCCTTCTTTTTCTTGGGGACTTGCAACCTCCCTTCTTCTACCCACATTTGTTCTTTCATGGGGAGACCTAAGCCGAACTGTGGGGGTTCGTGCTATCTCCAAGCTTGGAGCTTGTTGAGACCTCCGAACTTAGGGTTTGTTGAGAAGATACGATCGACTACACACATCATTGTTCCGATCTAATCTAATAACTCTTGGAATCGAATTACTTGGGAGCGATTATGCTCAGAAATTTCTGTTGTTTTCGTGATAGCTTTTTCCGCTCCGAAACTAACCTTTTTCTTGTTCTCTTTTCAGGATGAGTAACTTGAACAAACTAAACTTTGCTCTATTGGGAACAACTGGCTCTGGATATCACAAGTGGGCATGTGATTTTCGCCAGCATCTCAAAGCCGAAGGAATCTTGGATATGATTCTTGAGCCTAGACAGGACGTGCTAACTGTTGAGCAAGCTCAAGCTTTGGAAGCTAATAGGGCAGCCTTGGTGGCAAATAAGGCGAAAGGCATCATCCGAATGACTCTTCATATGGATGATTCGCTCCAGTCCGAGTATATGAATAAGGCTGTGGGTCTCACTCGAAGAAAGATTTGGCAATGTCCGTGACTCCCTGCTTCCTGACCTAGAACTGAGATGGCATTGCCTCCGCTTCTGTGATTTCAAGTGAGTTCTTGACTACAACTCGGAAACACTTCGCATTAAATCCTTAATGGAATTCTGTGGAAAAGATGTCACAGATGCGATGTTGATTCAGAGGACTCTCTCTACCTTCCCCATCTCTACTTTCATAGTTGCTAAGAACTATCGAATCGATGTTACTGCATGTGTTTGGCTCCAATTTTGCTGCAGCTGGTCAACAGTCTCTTTTCTTGCGCGGGCGTGCCAGCACCGTTCGGGTGCGGTCGTCGGGGGTGTCCCTTGACCTGACTTCTATCAAGCGGTTGTAGACGAGGAGAGCACCAACCTCGTCGTGGGATTCTTTGTGCCTCGTGGTGAGGACTTTGCTGAAGTTTCTTCTTGTTCACAAGTCGATACTCAATATTGCAGATTGAGCAGAGCGAAATCACCAGGAAGTATTGAGATCTTGCTAAAGCGTGACTTTAACTTGGCTGGGTTGCTAGGGCGTTACCCTTGCTTGGCTGGTTCTGTAACCGTTGTGGTCGCGGCACTACCGTCGGCTCCTGAGGAGACTAGGACCGAAGCACGTTGACAAAGGGTTTGGTGGCACTGAAAGTCGGCTTCTGAGAAGACTAGGACTAGGAGTGTGATCACCGGTAAGAGAAAGAGAAGGAGAGGAGTTTCTCTTAGAGAGGTTGCTCTAGAGAGAACTTAGATCATCTTAGAGATGTTTTGATGTTGTGTTGTGAATGTGTATCTTAGAATGAGAGGAGAAGGTGTTTATATAGGGAAGAAAAAGAAGAGTGAAATGATGAGTGGAAGAAAAATAATGAAAGTAGATCTAAGTTCACTTGTAAAATATGGAAAAGATAGAGAAAAGATGAAATGAAAGCAAAGCATGAAGGTGCAGCAACATGGAAGTGGTGATGATCTATTAAAGAGATTGTAGAAGAAAAATATATCCAAGGAAAAAGAGAAAAGCATCTAGCTTTCTTCATGTGGGTAGGAAACATGAACATGTGAATATTGAGCTGGTTTTAGGTCAGTTTCTGTCCCTTTATTCCTTCAATTATTTCTCCAACAAGCCTTCAGAATGAGCCTTCGACTTCTTCATAAAAAATGTTCCACTATGAGTGTAGATCATCCTGACAAATTTTCAGAGCTTTATTCCATGCGGTTGGGCTGGAAATGCTGCTGGACCTCTTACAGGTCCAGTTTTCCAGTTTTGCTTCTGTAGAAAATTGGACTGATTGTTTGAAGGCCTTCCACTCAAAAATAGCTCTGTCACTCTTCATAAGAAATGATACTTGGGCTGTCTAGAATGGATCTACAGAGTTTCAGCTCATTTCAAGTTCATTTGGTCAGTCTGCCGCCCCTCCTTCCTTGTTTAGCTCGGTTTCTCCTAGCCGAAGTAGGAAAATGTGCTAAAGTTGACTTTTCATGTTTCCATGCTTCCATAGTAGGCTTTATTTAGCCTCTAAATATATATTTCGAACTTGTCGACAATATATAGCTTGAGCCACTGACATTGGCTCAATTTCTCCAAGACACGCCTTGTCAGGCCAAAATGTTTATTTTGGGTCCAAACATTGCCCCCCAGACCTCGAAGTCAAAGGTCTTCGTCTTGACTGAAGAGGTCTTGAATCAGCACTCCTCTTATAATGTCGTTGCTCCAAAGCCACTTGTATTGGCTTGACTAAAATTACTTGAACAGTAGCCTCTCTCCCTCTTAATTATACATAGTGAGCATACATATATTAATCGCCAGTCTTCCTTCGCGAACCATCCTTTGCGAGGCCATGTAATTAAAACCACTTCACTGCCAACAATTCGCAACCCAGCTTTCGCCACAATTATTGGCAAAAATATTGATTTGACCTCCTCCACTGCTAATACCATACTAGGCATATTAAATGCCTCTTGTATATGTGCCCAGACCAATACCAATGGCCTCTTAAGTATATTAGCAAGTTCCAGCCACTATTAGGCAAGAACACAATTTTTTGCATCCTCTGCGACGCACAAATTTGAAACTCTTTTTGTATTTTTGTATTTTTGTATTTTTTTTTTTTTTTAAATTTTAATAAGACATTGTGAATCAAGGTTTAGACATGCGGCCCAAGTATAGTCGTCTAGACACAAATTTTCTTTCAAATCCTTTGGGCAACCTTACTGAAATGGCCAGGTGGGGGAGGGCGAACAAGAGAGGCAGAATCCATTTTGGCATGAGCTACTCCTACATAGTGGTTTAGGCCCATTTGCACGCACTTCTGGATTCAAGAACCTGTCATGAACGTTGTCCCTTTTCTAGACACCATTTCACATAGGCTATACTTACTAAGATGAGAAAGGTCATAAGTGTGAAGACAGTTCAACAAGTGTTAATAAAAGCCGCCCTTAACCTTAAGGGACCTGAACTAGGCACCAATAAGGAGTTTAGGTCAATATTAACAAAAGAGACTTCACCTATTCCGTTATGATTCACAACCCCTTACCAAATTCAATTTTTTTTTTTTTTTTTAACTGATTTTTTTTTTAATGAAAAGAAAACTAGAAACGAAAAAATTAACAGAAAATTAAAAGCAAAGAAAGAAAGAAGCTAGCAGCACCATGTTTGGCTAACCTCTAGAAGACCACGGGGGAGGCCATCTATGCTTCATTCCAAGCTCCGATATATCAAAATTGGTAGGGTAAAAATCCCTCCTGTGAGAGCTTGTAGGAAAAGAACAAAGATACTTCTCGTTGAAGAATTTGGAGGAATTTGGCTCGTGAGAGGAGTCATCTTGCCCCCCAAGTATCTTTGTTGGTTGACGAGGCATGATCTTCAATTGTAATTTGGGAGATGACGGTGTCCCAAGATCGGCTTTGTCGCCAACTGTCGCCAACTTCTCTTGATCAAAGGGATGATCATGGGTCAGATCTTGCCCCCCATGCATCTGATCAGTAGCCACGTATTTGGCTTGATCAGTGGAGAAATTAGATATTTGTTCAGAGACAATTGTATTGTCAGAAGAACAATCTTGTTGATGACCTTTTCCATGCACAGCCTCTGTGTAAGGCTGTGACTCACCAGTGAGACCCTTAGGTTGATTGCCACCTATAGGCAAGTTAGTCTCAAAAATGACCTCTTCGCGAGCAGGTTTTTGACGTCCCAATTCGCCTTGCTGCGAATTAGCCAAGCTGGAACCTTCCTCGCGTAAGGTTGTGAACTCAGATGTGATGTTCGCGGCATGTTGAGTGGTCTGTTTGTCGCTGCTCAAGAAAGGCTTATAGAATTGTTCTCTAGTTTCTCGAGCGTTCTGCTCAATTTCATGGTCCCAATCGCGAAACCTCTGCTTTGTTTTTGCGATCAAACTGGCCATGTCCCTGGCTCGCTTTTCTTTATGCCTCTCGACGTTGGCCATGATGATCGCCAGCTGTTCCTCAATGCTTGCCCCCTCTGGGATGGGAATAGGCATAAACTCATCATTAATGGCAGTATCGCCAGTGGTGGCAACATTGACCATCTATTTACTTTAGGAATTTCTTTTGGTAAAGATTTTCCTCTGGCATCCCAATGATGGTGAACACAAAAAGACTCTGGTGTAGTCCCACTGGGCGTGCCAAAATGTTTGTTTTGAAGCCCGGTGGTTGAATGTCTTCAAGAGAAAAAAAAAATTTCTAACCTTGTCCCACTGGGCGTGCCAAAATGTTTGTTTTGAAGCCCGGTGGTTGAATGTGCTTCAAGAGAAAAGACTCTGATGTGGTCCCACTGGGCGTGCCAAAATGTTTGGCTCTAGTTTTGCTGCAGCTGGTCAACAGTCTCTTTTCTTGCGCGGGTGTGCCAGCACCGTTCGGGTGCGGTCGTCGGGGGTGTCCCTTGACCTGACTTCTATCAAGCGGTTGTAGACGAGGAGAGCACCAACCTCGTCGTGGGATTCTTTGTGCCTCGTGGTGAGGACTTTGCTGAAGTTTCTTCTTGTTCACAAGTCGATACTCAATATTGCAGATTGAGCAGAGCGAAATCACCAGGAAGTATTGAGATCTTGCTAAAGCGTGACTTTAGCTTGGCTGGGTTGCTAGGGCGTTACCCTTGCTTGGCTGGTTCTGTAACCGTTGTGGTCGCGACACTACCGTCGGCTCCCGAGGAGACTAGGACCGAAGCACGTTGACAGAGGGTTTGGTGGCACTGAAAGTCGGCTTCTGAGAAGACTAGGACTAGGAGTGTGATCACCGGTAAGAGAAAGAGAAGGAGAGGAGTTGCTCTTAGAGAGGTTGCTCTAGAGAGAACTTAGATCATCTTAGAGATGTTTTGATGTTGTGTTGTGAATGTGTATCTTAGAATGAGAGGAGAATGTGTTTATATAGGGAAGAAAAAGAAGAGTGAAATGATGAGTGGAAGAAAAATAATGAAAGTAGATCTAAGTTCACTTGTAAAATATGGAAAAGATAGAGAAAAGATGAAATGAAAGCAAAGCATGAAGGTGCAGCAACATGGAAGTGGTGATGATCTATTAAAGAGATTGTAGAAGAAAAATATATCCAAGGAAAAAGAGAAAAGCATCTAGCTTTCTTCATGTGGGTAGGAAACATGAACATGTGAATATTGAGCTGGTTTTAGGTCAGTTTCTGCCCCTTTATTCCTTCAATTATTTCTCCAACAAGCCTTCAGAATGAGCCTTCGACTTCTTCATAAAAAATGTTCCACTATGAGTGTAGATCATCCTGACAAATTTTCAGAGCTTTATTCCATGCGGTTGGGCTGGAAATGCTGCTGGACCTCTTACAGGTCCAGTTTTCCAGTTTTGCTTCTGTAGAAAATTGGACTGATTGTTTGAAGGTCTTCCACTCAAAAATAGCTCTGTCACTCTTCATAAGAAATGATACTTGGGCTGTCTAGAATGGATCTACAGAGTTTCAGCTCATTTCAAGTTCATTTGGTCAGTCTGCCGCCCCTCCTTCCTTGTTTAGCTCGGTTTCTCCTAGCCGAAGTAGGAAAATGTGCTAAAGTTGACTTTTCATGTTTCCATGCTTCCATAGTAGGCTTTATTTAGCCTCTAAATATATATTTCGAACTTGTCGACAATATATAGCTTGAGCCACTGACATTGGCTCAATTTCTCCAAGACACGCCTTGTCAGGCCAAAATGTTTATTTTGGGTCCAAACAGCATGATCGATCACAAGGTTTCATGAGCTCATTGGAGCTATGAATGTTGCTAAAAAACATGACAACATCCTTGTGAAGAACTATAATTGAAGACCCATGGGAACAGAGCATATTCCGGAGTCCAATTATAGTCGCGCCCCTAAATGAGGGTGCCAAGAGCGAAACCCTAAATCTAGGGACATTTCTGGATGTTTAGGTCCAGATTCTCGCTCTAATGAGGAAGGTAACCGCTAGAAATAGGCGAACATGAAACTGAAGAGGTCAACGTGGGAAGAGAAAGCGAGGCAACGCCTCTGGCCATGTTGGTGGCGCTACCAACATTAAGAGCCATCTAAATGATGCTTTCAAAGCGCCTCAATCAATGGAGTCTGAGGACAGAGATGTATGTTCCCGATGTGGAGTATCCGGTCATTGGGCACACATTTGTAGAGCTCGTGAAGGTATTTTCACCGCCTACAAAGCACATTGTGAAGCAAGAGAAGCTCACTATGTGGAACAAGAAGATCAAGAAGGTGATCTAGAGTGAAGGGTTGAAGACTTCAAATCTGGCTGGGATCAATAGATCGCCAATTCTGTTTAAGTCTTTATTTTTCCAAGAGATGTAATAGGCAATTGCCATATATATATTTTGTAGTAAATGTCACTGGTTTAGTTTTTCTTCCACTAGGCTCATCCAAAGTGAGTATGATGTCTAGGAAGGTTTTGAGATAAGTGGTACTTATGTGAGTTTTGCTCCACCGACATCTCTCTACTCACCTGGTCATATTTATTTTGGAGTTACCGAAAGAAGTCAAACGACTACTATTATTTTGCATTAGCTAGAATTTGAATTAGATTCTCTTAATGGTTAAGAAACTATTATGTACTCCGTTGGCTTATGAGTAAAATTTTGAAATATTTTCATGACTCCATTTTGATTCTGAGCGTATTACTTTGTGACTACGATGGTTGGGCCATCAGTATTAGTTCAAGGACATGGAATAGCCCAAGTTCCCCTTGCCAAATGGCCCCTTGATTACTGTCACAGAAACTCTCTACGCTCCTAGGGCAAATCGCACCCTATGAATAGCCAACGGATTCCATGCAGAAATGCATGTAGAGAATGGAAAAGAGTTCCTTTGAACTACCTCTAATGATTATGTATAAAGACGCATCTTAGAGAAATGTATGTGTCTCTCTAGTGGATTTATGTCACCACTATTCGAGCTATTAAATCCAATAAAGTTATGAGAGAAGATCTCTTGGATTTAGACACATATTGGCTTTGTCATGACATGATAGGTCATCTTAGTCATGATATGATGATCCGTCTACTAAAGACATCACACGGAAATCCATTCTTTCTAGCGAAATGAAGTAAAAATCAAAGATTGATTCCCGGACTAAGTGTGGCCGCCGCCGCCTCTGGTGCCGCCACTGTCCCCCTTGACAACGCCATAGAAGGCGTCACCCATGGTCATGACGCCATGGATGTCAATCCCCATGGCCATGGCGCCATGGATGCCACTTCCCATGGTAACGCCATGATGGATGATGTAGTCACAAATTTTGCTTTGAATAGTGCTTTAGATGCTCAGGCCCAACCAAAATCCTCATTGGTTGCTTCTAAGGCCTCTCACTCATTTTACCAAACCCGTTTCTTAGGGAAATTAGGACTGAGACCGTCCTATGCAGAGGATATAAAAATACCCATTCTGTTCTTACATAGAATCCGTGGGGATTCTGTGGACTGATTCAACCAACTTGCGGACGTTTAAATATTTCATGATGTTGGTTGACACACAAAAATGCTGGTGACATGGTGTGCCATTGTCCACCTGTAAATGCTGCTTATACTACACTCCTAGCACATATCATATGACAACAAGCTCACTCCCCGGATCATCCTATTCAGTCAATTGGACTTGACAATGCTAGAGAGTTTACATTGAAGACTTTCGATGGTTATTGCAATGGAATTGATGTTGGACATCATATTCCCATGTACACCAACCTCCTTATATTTGCTTGGGGTGATGCAATATCGCATGCAACTATGCTAATTCGTCTACGACCCACCGCCACTCAATCTACCTCAAAGTTATAGCTAGTGACTGGGTACCAGTATCTCGTACTTACGTATATTTGAGTGTGCCATTTATGTGCCAATTGCGCTGCCACAGCTCACTACGATGGGTCCTTGCAGATGAATGGGCAACTAAGTTGGATTTGAGACTCCAACAATCGTCCGCCACTTAATGCCCTTGCTAGGCGATCTCCTTACCGCTAGATTTGCGGATTGTCACTTTGATGAGACAGTCTTCCCGTCGTTAGGGGGAGACAAGAACACAGATGTTCAGTAGAAACGACAGGAATTGTCGTGGTCTGTCCCCACTATGTCTCATCCCGATCCCCACTAAAGTGTCGGGATCAAACATATCTACTGCAAAAATGCATGCAAGGATGGACGTCGCTACGAGAGGACGTAGTGCCACCCTACACGGAGGTAGGCATGGCGCCAACGCCATAGAGAGTGGCACTCTGGAGTTACAGGCCATGGCCCCAGCTAGGATGCGTGGGAGGCCCATGAGTTCGAAGGATACTTTGGCACAACTCAATCCTTGGATCATCGACACTCAAAATATGTCTCATGAGAATCTTCCGGATTATGGTTATCGTTGGGGGATGCCTCAACGTCAGAACCTATTCCTGAGAATATAGAGGTCTATGAAAATTACAGTAGTGTACATGAGATGTGGGAAAGAAACTCCATCATAATTGATGATGTAGTTGCGTATTTCGTTGCGCATGAGTTTTTTGAGTCCGATGATATCGAACCGCGCTCCGTTGATGAATGGATTCTAACGTAGATAAATTTAGCCTAAATGGAAAGATGCGATCCAGGTTAAGTTGGATCCTCTAACGAAGATGAAGGTTTTTCGAGCCACTGATGCCAACACCTCCTACATAAAACTTGTTGACTAATGGGTCTTCGTTAGAAAGCGTGATGAGAAAAGGAGATGGTAATCTCGCTTTATGGCTCAAGGCTTTTCATAAAACGCCCTGGAATCGACTACGATGAGACATATTCTCTCGTAATGGATGTCATTGCACTCCACTACCCTGTCAGTTTGGTAGTTTCTGAATAACTGAACATGCAGCTTACGAATGTGGTCACTACGTATCTCTATGGGGATCTAGATATGGAATATACATGAAGGTTCATGGTGAACTTCATTTACCCAAGTCAAGTCACGCTAGACCACAGAGCGCGTTTGCAATGAGGTTGAAACGCTCACTAAAGTGACTACTTGATTGGGAAGGGATATGTGAATGCCCTCGCGTCTCTAAGACAAGTTTCGGATTCTATCGCGATTCATGTTGGACATGATCTTCATTGGAAGCCCTTAAAGAGTTAAGGGAAACCGTTGAACACTTGAAATCCGAGTATGAGATGAAGGATCTTGGGAGAACATGATTATGTCTCGGTTTGGAACTTGAGCATCGTGTTGATAGATGTTTAGGCGTTTTGACAAGGTCAAGCCTTCAAACACCCCATGATCGTCCGTAGTCTTGATCCTGAAAAGGATCCTCTTCGTTTGAAGGATGATGACGAAGATGTGCTAGAGGCGAAGGTGCCCTACTTGAGTACAATAGGCGCATTATTGTACTTAGCTCAATGCACAAGACCAGACATCTCATTTGTAGTGAACTTGTTAGCTATACATAGATCTACGCCAATGCGACGCCATTGGACTGGTGATATAGGCTTGTTCTATCTCTACAAAAAGATGAAGGATTCGGACCCATCACACACCAGGAACGCCGCCAACACTGGCCTGCGTCCTCTATCCCCATCACAAAACAACATTGGCGTTTTGGAAGGTTTTGCTAATGCTGGGTATCTCTCTGACCCACACAAAGGTCAATCCCAAGATGGTTAAGTGTTCACCATGGGTAAGACCGCGATATCTTGGAGGTCTACAGAACAGACCCTAGTCGCTATATCTTCGAACCATGCAGAGATTATTGCTCTTCACGAAGCGGTTCGTGAATGTATGTGGATTGGATCCATAATTACGCATGTTCGAAGCAATTGTGGTTTGAAGTCTACCACAAATGAGCCTACGAGCATTTATGAGGATAATGCTACTTGTATTGAACAAACGAAGCATGGCTACATCGGCAACAACACCATCATCAACAATCACAGACTTTCCTCAAGATCAAAGTGAACTAGATTCGATCTGAGGACATTGTGGTAGACTTGTTCACTAAGTCATTGCCTAAATTCCACTTTCGAGAAACATGTTGGTAGCATCATTTGCGGAAGTTCCAAACTCCCATGACCGTTGTCATTAGGGGGAGATGCAGACATCAGGGGGAGATATCTACATGTATGGTCTCGAAACGTGAAGGGTGTGTTGTACTCTTTTTCTCCTTCGACCGAGGTTATTTTTGTCCCACTGGGTTTTTGTTACTCGACAAGTTTTTGATGAGGCAATGAGAGGAGTACCACATTTGGGCGACACAAGGGGGAGTGTTCAAGTAAATCCAGAATATGTGTTTGACCCAAACTCTAGGTTACTTGCTATAGTTGTAATATGGTTTACGTTAGAGATATTCTCAGAGATATTCGTAGATATCCAATCATTGTACGATTATGTTTTCATGTACAACTCTGATTCTATACTTGTAATCCTCTATATATGGAGGCCCCTATTATCAATGAAAGCACAGCAAATTCTCTCCTAAATATCGATTTCCTTAAACAATACTCTATAAATGAAAATATATAGATAATAAAAAATATTTTATATTTTGATAAATATACAAATAAAGAATAAAAACATTCTTAAAAAAATACAAATTAGGAGTGAGAAAAAGAAATTTATGCAAAATATTAAAATAGAAAAAAAGAGAGATACTTAAGTCATAAGCGTGGCTTTTGGTTAGTGAAACCTGCTATAGAGAATACCCTTTTTCATTCCATGGCTACACCATATCTAATGTGTTTTAAATACCCTTATTCATATCATTTGAAGCAAAGGATACAGAAAAACTTTTGCCTGCTCTCTTTCCTGTTCCTCAGATCCGCTTGTAAAATGTCAGGATAGAATTTGTGATCTCCTCATGAGCAAAAGAAAGAAATAGGAAAAGAAAAAAAGAAAGAGAAAAATTGAGGGAGAATGTATATTTTCTTTTCAATATTTTAAAGGGGTAGAATTGGATATAAATTTGTTTAAAATTCAAGGAGGTCCACATACCAATTGTGGAGGTACGAATAGAAGCATGATTATAAGAAAAAAAAAAAAAAGGAAAGAAAGACGTACCTGTTTAAGGAAATCTCTCTTTTATGTGTTTGGCCCAAACTCTAGGTTACTTGACCTAGTGGTAATAGGATTTAATTAGAAGGATCTAGAATCCTAATCAATGTAGAATTCCTTTCCTTGTATGATTGAGATTCTATGCATTGTAATCCTCTATATAAAGAGGCCCCTATTATCAATGAGAATGCACAGCAAATTACTCTCAATTTCAGTTTCTCTACAACACGTTATCAGCACGAGCCCTAACCCTAGCTTTAGAAACCAAAACCCCAGAAATTGATCAAGCTCCACCGGATTAGCCTTGCCTGCGCTACTACTGCCCCCGCGTCGTAACTCAACGCTAACCCTACCAGGTTAGCCTCGCTGCCCCTGTAGCACCCGCAAGCCCTGCTTGCCTTCCACCTCGCGCGCACTCGCCTGCCCATGCGACCGCGACTCACCAGCGACCCCGCAGCTTCCTCGCTACCCCGCGGCATCTCCGCAGCGTCCTCGCAGCCCCGCTGCATCTCTGAAGTTTCCTCGCGGCCCCGCTACAGCCCCGCAGCATCCTCGCTGCCCCGCGACATCTCCGCAGCGGCATCGCGGCATCCCTGCAGCGACCTCGCGGCATCCCCGCAACATCCTCGCGGCATCGCGGCATCCCTGCAGCGACCTCGCGGCATCCCTGCAGCATCCTCGCGACCCTGCATTCTCGCAACACCGCGACCCTGCGACACAGTCCACATTCGCAACCCCGCGACACGCCCATTATACCGCGACCCCCGCGACACCGCGACCTCGTGCCCTCGCGACTCCGCGATTCCGCGACCCTCGCGTCTTCGCTACCACGCTGCAATCCTACAAGTCTGCTTACTTGAACTAGGACTGAAGCTCGTCTCCAATCCTACGACAAGGACCATATGTGTTCTGCAATCCTAAGAGGTAAACTTTTCTAAAAGTTCCTGTTTTTGAAGTTTTTCATTCTTTTCTTCTTTTCTCGGGGACTTGCAACCTCCCCTCTTCTACCCCCCCCCCCCCCCCTTTTCTTCTTCATAGGGGAGACCGAATTAAGCCGAACTGTGGGGGTTCGTGCTCACTCCAAGCTTGGAGCTTGTAGAGTCCTCCAAACTTAGAGTTTGTAGAGAATTTATGATCGACCACTTGCATCATTGTTTCGATCTAATCCAATCCCTCTTGGAATCGAATTTCTTGGAAGCGACTACGCTCGGAAATCCCTAATTTCTTGGAAGCGACTCCGCTCAGAAATTTTATATGTTTTCGTGGTACACGCTCCGAAACTAACCCTAATTCCTTGTTCTCTTTCAGGATGAGTAACCTGAACAAATTGGACTTTGATCCATTGGGAACAACTGGCTCTGAATATCACAGGTGGGTTCGTGATGTCCGCCAGCATCTCAAGGCCGATGGAATCCTGGATACGATTCTCGAGCCTAGCCAGGACGTGCTAACTGTTGAGCAAGCTCAAGCTTTGGAAGCAAATAGAGCAGCCTTAGAGGCAAATAAGGCGAAAGCCATCATCCTAATGACTCGTCATATGGATGATTCGCTCCAGTACGAGTGTATGAATGAAGAAGACCCCAGAAAGCTGTGGGCCTCACTCGAAGATAGATTTGGCAACGTCCGTGACTCCCTGCTTCCTGACCTAGAAGTGAGATGGCATAGCCTCCACCTCTGTGATTTCAAGTCAATTCTTGACTACAACTCGGAAGTACTTCGCATTAAATTCTTAATGGAATTCTGTGGTAAAGAGATCACACATGCGATGTTGATTGAGAAGACTCTCTCCACTTTCCCCGTCTCTGCATTGATGGTTGCTAAGAACTATCGAATCGATGTTAATGCAAGACGAATCACAAGGTTTCATGAGCTCATTGGAGCTATGAATGTCGCTGAAAAGCATGACAACATCCTTGTGAAGAACTATAATTCGAGATCAGTGGAAATAGAGAATATTTCGGAATCCAATTATAGTCGTGCCCCTAAGAGAAGGCGTCAAGAGCAAAACCCTAACATTAGGGATACTTCTGGACTTTCTGGTCCATATAATCGCTCTACTTGGGAAGGTAATCGCCAAAATAGGCGAACGCGGAACCGAAGAGGTCAACGTGGAAAGAGAGAGGGAGGCAACGCCTCTGGCCATGTTGGTGGCTCCACCAACACTAAGAGCCATCCTAATGACGCTTTCAAAGCGCCTCAATCAATGGAGTTTGAGCAAAGAGATGTATGTTCTCAATGTTGAGTGTCTGATCATTGGGCACACATTTGTAGAGCTCGTGAAGAAATTGTCACCGCCTACAAAACATATTGTGAAGCAAGAGAAGCTCACTATGTAGAACAAGAAGATCAAGAAGATGATCTAGAGTGAAGGGTTGAAGACTACGAATCTGGCTGGGATCAATAGATCGCCAATTCTGTTTAAGTTTTTATTTTCCAAGAGATGTAGGCAATTGCCATATTATTTTTGTAGTAGATGCCTATGGTTTAGTCTTTCTTCAAAGTAGGCGTACTCAATGTAAATGTGATGTCTAAGAAGGTTTTGAGATAAGTGGTAATTAAGCGAGCTTTGCTCCACCGACATCTCCCTACTCACCTGGTCACATTTGCGTTGGAATTACCGAAAGAAGTTAGACGACTACCATTGTTTTGCATTAGCTAGCATTTGGATTAGATTCTCCTAATGATTAAGGGACAATGATGTACTCCGTTGGCTTATGAATAAAATTTTGAGTTCTTTTCATTATGACTCCATTTTGATTCATGAGCATGTTACTTTGTGACTACGATGGCTGGCCCATCAGTATTAATTCAAGGACATGGAATAGCCCAAGTTCTCTTTGCCAAATGGCACCTTGATTAATGTCACAGAAACTCTCTACGCTCCTAGGGCAACTCGCACCTATGGATAGCCAACGGATTCCATGCGAAAACGCATGTAGAGAACAGAAATGAGTTCCTTTGTAATGCCTCTAATGATTGCGAACGAAGGCGCATCTTAGAGAAGTTTATGTGTCTCTCTAGTGGACTCTATGTCACTATTCGAGCTATTAAATCCAATAAAGTTATGAGAGAAGATCTCTTGGATTTAGACACATATTGGCTTCGTCTCGACAGGATAAGTCACCCTGGTCATGATATGGTGATCCGTCTACTAAAGACTTCACATGGACACCCTCGAGCGAAATGAATCAAGAATCAAAAATTGATTCCTGGACTTAGCAAGACTGCAACAATTGCAGCATCTGGCACTGCAGCTGTCTTGGAGCGCCATATGGCCGCCCAAGTCCCTCATGACAACGCCATATATGGCGCTACCCATGGCCATGACGCCATGGATGTCAATCCCTATGGTTATAAAGCCATGGATGCCACTTCCCATGGTCATGACACCATGATGGGTGATGTAGTCACAAACTTTGCTTCAATATGCGTTTCAAACGCTCAGGCCCAACCAAAACTCTCCTTGGTTGCTTCTAAGGACTCTCGCTCATTTTACAAAGCCACTTCCTTAGGAAAATTAGGACTGAGACCGTCCTATGCAAAGGATATGAAAATACTCATTATGTTCTTACATAGAATCCGTAGGGATTCTGTGGACTGATTCCACCAACTTGCGGACGTTTAAATATCTCATGATGTTGGTTGATATGCAAACACGCTGGTCACGTGTTGTGCCATTGTCCACTTGTAATGCTGCTTATGAAACACTCCTAGCACACATCATATGACAACGGGCTCACTCCCCGAATCATCCTATTCAGTCAATTGGATTTGACTATGCTAGTGAGTTTACATCGAAGACTTTCGATAGTTATTGCATTTGGGACTGATGTTGGACATCATATTCCCATGAGCACACCCAAATGGTCTCGCGGAAACGACTACGATGGTAGTCCGGACATTGGTAATGCGCACCAATATCCGCCTGGGGTGATGCAATATCGCATGCAGCTATGCTAATTCGCCTACGACCTACTGCCACTCAATGTCTCTCTGCGTTACAGCTAGTGACTGGGTACAAGTATTTTGTACTTACGCACATTTGAGTGAGCCATTTATGTGCCAATTGCGCCGCCACAACGCTCTATAATGGGTCCTTACAGACGAATGAGCAACTCAGTTGGATTTGAGACTCCAACAATCGTCCGCCACTTAATGCCCTTGCTAGGCGATCTCCTTACCGCTAGATTTGCGGATGTCACTTTGATGAGACAGTCTTCCCGTCGTTAGGGGGAGATACGAACACGAATGTTCAACAGGAACGACAGGAATTGTCGTAGTCTGTCCCCACTATGTCTCATCTCGATCCCTGTTAAAGTGACGAGATCACACAAATATGCTGCAAACATGCCTGCAAGGATGGACGTCCCTACGAGAGGACGTAGCACCACCCTACACAGAGGTAGACATGGCGCCAACGCCATAGAGAGTGGCACTCTGGCGTTACAGGCCATGGCCCCAGCTAGGATGCATGGGAGGCCCGTGGGTTCAAAGGATACTTTGGCACATTCCAATCCTTTGATCATCAAGACTCAAAATCCGTCTCATGAGTATCTTCCGGGTTATGGTTATCGTTGGGGGACGCCTCAACGTTAGAACCCTATTCCTGAGAATATAGAGCTCTATGAAACTTACACTAGTGTACATGAGATGTGGGATAGAAACTCAATCATAATTGATGATGTAGTCGCGCATGAGTTTGTTGAGTCTGATGATATCGAACCACGCTCCGTTGATGAATGAATGCCAACGTAGAGAGATTTGGCCCAAATGGAAAGATGCGATCCAGGTTAAGATGGATTCTCTAACGAAGAGGAAGGTTTTCTGAGCTAGTGATGCCAACACCTCCTGACATAAAACCTATTGACTAATGGGTCTTCGTTAGAAAGCGTGATGAGAAAAAGAGATGGTAATCTCGCCTTATGGCGCAAGGCTTCTCACAAAACGCCCTGGAATCGACTACGATGAGACATATTCTCTCATAATGGATGTCATTGCACTCCACTACCTTGTCAGTTTGGTAGTTTTCGAATAACTGAACATGCAGCTTACAAATGTGGTCACTACGTATCTCTATGGGGATCTAGATACGGAATATACATGAAGGTTCATGGTGAACTTCATTTACCCAAGTCAAGTGGCTCTAGACCACGGAGCGCGTTACAAAGAGGTTGAAACGCTCACTAAAGTGACTACTTGATTGGGAAGGGATATGCCCACGCGTTTCCATAACAAGTTTCGGATTCTATCGCGGTTCATGTTGGACATGATCTTCATTAGAAGCCCTTAAAGAGTTAAGGGAAACCGCTGAACACTAGAAATCCGAGTTTGAGATGAAGGATTTTGGGAGAACACGATTATGTCTCGGTTTGGAACTTGAGCATCGTGTTGATAGATGCTTAGGCATTTTGACAAGGTCAAACCTTCAAGCACCCCCATGATCGTCCGTAGTCTTGATCCTGAAAAGGATCCTCTTCGTTCAAAGGATGATGACGAAGATGCGCTAGGGGCAGAAATGCCCTAGTTAAGTACAATATGCGCATTATTGTACTTAGCTCCATGCACAAGACCGGACATCTCATATATTGTGAACTTGTTAGCTAGATATAGCTCTGCGCCAACGCGACGCCATTGGATTGGTGTAAAAGATATCTTTCGATACTTGAGATGTACGATTGATATGGGCTTGTTCTATCCCTACAGAGAGATGATGGATACGGACCCATCACACACCAGGAACGCCGCCAACACTGGCCTGCGTCCCCTCTCCCCATCCCAAAACGAAGTTAGCGTTTTGGAAGGTTTTGCTGATGCTGGGTATCTCTCTGACCCACACAAAGGTCATTCCCAAACTGGTTAAGTGTTCACCATGGGTAAAGACTGCGATATCTTGGAGGTCTACAGAATAGACCCTAGTCGCTATATCTTCGGACCATGCAGAGACTATTGCTCTTCACGAAGAGATTCGTGAATGTATATGGATTGGATCCATAATTACGCATATTCGAAGAATTGTGGTTTGAAGTCTACCATAGATGAGCCTACGAACATTTAGGATAATGCAGCTTGTTTTGAACAAATGAAGTAAGGCTACACCAAAGCGACAACACCAAGCTTAATCAGCAATAACAGACTCTCCTCAAGATCAAAATGAACTAGGTTCGATCTGAGGACAGTGTGGCAGACTTGCTCACTAAGTCATTGCCTAAATTCCACTTTCGAGAAACATGTTGGTAGCATCGTTTACGGAAGTTATCCGAACTCCCATGACCGTAGTCATCAGGGGAGATGCAGACATCAGGGGGAGATGTCTACATGTATGGTCTCGAAACGTGAAGGGTGTGTTGTGCTCTTTTTCCCCTTCGACCGAGGTTATTTTTGTCCCACTGGGTTTTTGTTACTCGGCAAGGTTTTTAACGAGGCAACGAGAGAAGCACCGCGTTTGGGCAACACAAGGGGAAGTGTTTAAGGAAATCTCTCTTTTATGTGTTTGGCCCAAACTCTAGGTTACTTGACCTAGTGGTAATAGGATTTAATTAGAATGATCTAGAATCCTAATCAATGTAGAATTCCTTTCCTTGTATGATTGAGATTCTATGCATTGTAATCCTCTATATAAAGAGGCCCCTATTATCAATGAGAATGCACAGCAAATTACTCTCAATTTCAGTTTCTCTACAACAGTACCTATAAAAAAAACACAATTTTTTTTTTTGAAATAATGGTAATTCCATTGATAATAGCGCATACCAAGAAGGCCATTACATACCCACCCGCTGACACATAATAATGGCCAGAACAAGGTTTCGTGGAGGAGCCACAGTGGCACATAGGATAGACCAACTATATTTGAACTTATCGCTCACTTAAAAAGCAAGCCTATAAGCTATGGAAAATAACCATAGCGAATAGACAAGCCAAACTACACTCGTTAGGTTCCTAATACAAGAAATTTATGGTAATTAGACAAAAACCTAAAAACACAACTTACTAAAAGAAAAAAGATGAAAAAAAAAAAAGGAACACCTAGGTTCGTGCCTTACCAACTAGACTATAAAGGCACATATGCATATGTAAGTTCAGAGAACACACACACGCACGCGCACACACACACACATGCACGCACGCGCGCGCGCCCACACACACACACACACAAACACACACATCTGTGTGTGTGTGTGTGTTCAAAACTCGGAGGCCTCTGATTTTCAGAGGCGTTGTGAGACCGCACTAACCACACATTCTCAGGGTCGTCACTGTGTACTAATACCACACAAAGCCCTTTGAGATCGGAGCCAATCATCAATCCCTACATATTATCATGTAAATTACAATGAATGAAACTTACCGGAAGTTTCGCACGATTCAGTTGAGGTTGACTTGTTCTTCAAGCTTGATCTTCACACTCCTTCTACTCACTTAAAGACACTGAGATCTAGGCCTTGATGGTTTTGTACAAAGGGAATGCCAACACACAAAGACCTATATATTAACACTTTTGCTTGGCTTCTAACTAGAAAACGTTTGAGAACTAGGGAAAAATTAAAATCAATAGATTAAGATCCGTCATGTGCTTTTTGCCATAATGTTAATGAAAATTACAACCATATTATATTGGGTGGTTCTAGTTGGACCTCCAAATTTGATATTTGGACCTCCATCTTTTTTTAATTATCAATAGATTTTGTCAACTCATATGAAAAGACAAATAAAGACAGAGAGAAAATGAAAAAAAAAAAAAAAAACTCTTCGTACCTCCCATATTAATATAGCATTCATTTCTTTTTTTTCAAAATTCCTTATATTACCTATATAACTTTATAATTTACCTAAAATAATTAAGTAAAGATTATTAATTTCTATACATGGCCCCATCATTTAACACAAAAGTAAATTAAAAACAATATGAATTTGAAATTTCCTTAAACTAAATTTATTGAATATCGATCTTGGTGTAGTTATTACTAATTAAGATCCAAGCTTTTAATTAGATTTAATCAATGTATATATATTATTTTTTTGAGAACCAAAGTCTTTTCCAGAACCATCCATATTGCAAAACAAACAAACAAAAACTATGATCTGGATTAATAGAAAATTTTTTATAATTGTCTACTTGTTCGGATCCTCCAAGAATCACTTTCTGGTTCCATCACTGAAAGTACACCAAAAATATAGGCAGCATATTCACACAATTCTTCATGATTGAATTGATAGAGATAAGGAAAAAAAACAACAACAACAAATTGTTGAAGATACATATTTAATTGTTCAAGGGTGTTTTGGTAAAATTAAGGAGGTCTACTTAGTTATTTAAGTATTCAAAAAAGTAAATTGGAGGTTTAATAAGTAGGAGAGGTCCAAATATCAAATTTGGATGTCCAACTAGAACCTCCCTATTATATTTGCTAATTCATTTGTTTTTTTTTTTTTAAAAGGCTAATTCATTTGTTAAGGAGCTTTAGTATGGTCCGAAACCAAATGAAAATGACGATATATATTCTTTTGGTCCAAAAAAAAAAAAGTTTCTTGGTCCAAAGAAACTTTGTTGATGAATCTCTCTCTCTGTTTTTTTTTTTTTTTTTTTTTTTTTTTTTTTGAAATGGTTGATGAATCTTGTAGAGAAGCAATAATCGAGTACTGCTTTGTTACGTGTTGTCATGCGAAGCAAGAAACAATCTTGTTTTCCACCAGATAAGACATCATCCATCCAAAGTTCTTATGGCTCCTGCTTCTATAGGTTATAACTTATAGAAAGAGAATTCTACATCTATTAAGAATCCTTCTACTACTTCTCAGTGGATAAGGCAGAATTCTTCAAGACCTCAAATGGTCAGACTTAAGTTTGATGGCTCTGACATTCACGAAAACAAAGATATATGCTAATGGTTTTATCATCAGAGCCTGCAATGATATATATAGTTCTTTATTGGCAGGAAGTCAGGAACTATAAAAAGTTAGCCAATGTCCTGCTCACTGAAAGCCAAATTTTTGTGATGGTCTCTTTCAAGCCTTGAAATTGGTATCAAACAAGTCCTAATGGAGTGGTTAATTCCAAAACTCTAATAAGTAGAATCAATGGTAGTTTTTTGATCGCCTAAAGGCTCAAGTCAATCCTTGGAGAATTGGAGATGTTAGCAAGCTTGCCTCGTATTTTGCAGATATCACATGTAAATTGGTCATAATTTTAGTGCAAGTGGTGTGTGAAACCGTGATCATTCTACAGCTAATGCCGCTTTGTTTGATATGCTCAATTATGGATACCCTAGGGGATATCTCTCTCTCTCTCTCTTCTTGTACTAGTTAGTTACTAATTAAGAGATAGGTTGCACTTTGATGAATCTAGCAAGTTATTTTCTTTTCTACCTTTGTATAAGTTGTAGTAAACATCACAAAAGAAAAACAAGAATTGAACTATGAACATCGATGTAAGTCGGATTGATTGAGGCAATTGATTGAAGAGATTTTTGTTCTCGGTTTTCAAACAATATAAGCAAGCAATTAGAAAAACGAAGTTTGATCGAAGAGATTGATGAAAAGCACTGAGGAAAAGTTTATTATTTGAACAGATCAACTAACAGAATTAACTAACCGAAAGAAAAGTTCATGTCACATACTTCACCATGTGACACTCCTTATTCTATGATGAAAAACCTGATTTTGCTTACTGGCTTATATCAGGATATCATGGAAGTCTCATCAAAGACAAAGTGGACAACAAAACTACAGAGATGACAAAAGCATAGGTAACGGAAAACACTGATGTCCCAGATGACTTAGCATCTGGAGAGGCTGCAGTGGAACCATCTGCAGTACCGGTACCTGGAGCCGCATTTGGAGAGTCCAACAAGCCCTTTGGCGAAGCTGATTTCGGAGAGTTGGCTGGGCTTTTCGAAGGCAAACTAGTAGGAGCTGCAGTTGGTGGAGAGATGATATTAGGCATTATTGCATTGCTAATTTGGATCACGGATATGTTATACGGCTGACTCGCAACACTACTGACTACATGTGCGCTCTGATCAGAACTAGAAGCTGAAGAAATCGTGACTCCTCCTTCGCTGCTGTTACCACCGATTGTGGCTTTCAAGAAACCCTGTTCGCCAGTTGCTTGGCCGTTGGCTTGAAGCAGTGTGGTCATAACGGTTGGCTGGTCTGTCGGCAAGTGTTGGAGCTTTGAGGTGTCAAAGTACTCTAGAGCAACGTGGAGGCTCAAAATCTTTGCGACCATGTCCAATGATTTTCCAGTGACCGAGCCCATCCCACCATTGTCGACTACGAAGATTGTGAGGCTTTCGCGTTTGTTGATCTGGTCGGCAACTGTGGTTCGAGTTAAGTAGTCATTGAAGGTGCTGAAATCTTTGTGGTCGTTTAATATGTTGGTGATGTTGAAAGCATATGAACAGGAGAAAAGGAAGGAGGAGAGCAAGAGAGTAGAAATTGGAAAATACATCTTGGCAAACTGAGGACTATTGAACATACAGAAGCAAAAGAGATCGAGAATGTGAAAGGTGCCTTTCAAGTGGAATTGAAAGGATGTATATATATGTTTGAAGGGAAGAGTGAGTCTTCACCAAATTTGCGGGAACATACTTTTGTTTGGTTGGAAATGAGGGAGAATATGATGGTAAAGTTGATTTCTACGTTTGTACAAAGAGTACTAACCGATTCTCGGACAGTTGACAATGTTTTCGTACTAGTGTCAAAAATAGATATTATCTCTCAAAGTGCAAAAAGAACCGCAATTTTAGATCACATTATCAATTCTCGAACCACATAATTTAAGTGAGTTGACATGAGTGTGTACTTATAGATTATATCAGTTGACATTTTCAAAAATGGTAGTTTATATATGAAATTTTTGTTTCGAATTTAAGAATAGTCTTTTCTAGACTATTAGGGTGTATCTCTGAAAAGAAATTATAGTTAGTCATTGATATGAGAGCTACATTAATTGGGTGAATTGTTTAGATTGCCCTAAAAACTCCATTATGTTAACTTAATGAGCAATCCAAGGATCATTTCATAAGGAACATAAACACAACCAAAATGATCAATACAACATGAACTAGAACACATCAAGAGAAGATTCATCGATCACCTGCTTCATTGACAATAGTCATTTCTTCCACAGCAGCAACAACAACACAGCTACTCAACACAAGGCTCCAAGCTCCAATCCTCAAGCAGCCACACATCAAAAGTCTTCTACTCAACTATGTGTTTAACTCCTCTCTATGGGGCAAGACTAAATGTTTTGTCACACAGTGAATAAGGACTTCAAGCACCTATATATACAAGCTAGATAGGCCTTCCCATAAAAGAGTCTTATGCAAGCCTATGAGTTATCTTTAAAGATGCTATAGTTATCATATCAACAATTCTGTATTTATCTTTATTAAAATGGATTCCTAACCCAAGAGTGACATACCAAAACTCATTAGGTAACTAGGTAGATAATTAATATATTTTCTATTTATTGTAACAAGTTTAATCATTTTGTTATTTACTTAATGTAGATAATATTAGGTCCAATTAATATTTTACAATCTCCCTTTTGGACCAATATTGCCTACATAACAACTGAACCAAAACTCATTCCAGAAAATAGCCAAACTGTGCACTGAAATATATGACTTTTCAAGGTCCATTCAGTTCGGTCAAGAATGCAACAACTAAAATAGAACTTGGAAATAAACATGCTTGTGCAAGCATACTTGTTCCAAATCACTTATAGAAACCTTTGCACCTCACATGAACTATAATATAGATATGATGAAATCAAGTGATAATGTATGTCAATCTGTAGTAATCACTTGATCATAGTCCAACTAAAAATTTTGAATATTAAAATCACAATGCAAACATTTTCACTTAAGCACCAGTGGATTATATATTTGCTTCTTACTGAATATATGCATATTTCCATCCACCTGATAATCAACAAACTAAAGTAACAGAAATCAAATATTTTCAAAATAAGATCAAGCTGTGAAACAATATATCTGTATACCTCGAGTTCTATTTATCAAAACATGAATACACGTTGTTTCGAACATGAACTGCAAACTGAAATAAAATTGAAACTTTTCAAACTAAGAAACTGAAAACATGATCTTTATAACTTTTGCTCCTACTGAACTCAGGAATTTAAACTAGGCAAAATTCCCATGTCTTCAACATGCTTCTTGAAGACTGAAACTGGTAATGCTTTGGTAAAAGGGTTCGCAAGTTGTGCATCTGTACTAATAGCAGCTAGCTATATCAACTTCTCCATCTTTTACCCTCTTTCTTATACTGTAGAACTTCAAGTCTATGTGTTTTGAATTGTTGGACCTCTTACTATTCTTGCTGAAGAACACAGCAGCTTCATTGTCATAATAAACCTTCAGTTTTCCATCAACAAGATTACTTAAAATCTTTGTTTCTAAAAGAAAATTTCTGATCCATAGGCCTTCACATACACCTTCATATATGGCTATTATTTCTGCTTGCATGGTGGATTTGGCTATCAATGACTGTTTCATTGTTTTCCAAGCCACTGCACCACCTGCCAATATATACACATAGCCACAAGTAGATTTCATTGATGCAGGATAGTTGCCTGCAAAGTCTGAATCTGTAAAGCCTATGAGTTCAAGCTTCTTAACACGCTAATACACAAGCATGTGACTCTTAGTCCTCTAAAGGTATCTCAATACCTTTTTACCAGCAATCCAATGCTTGTGTCCAGGATCAGATTGAAACCTGGATAACATGCCAACTACAAAGGATAGATCTGGCCTAGTGCGCGCACACTTGTGCATACATGAGACTACCAACTAATCTAGCATATGGTACATATTCCATTTCCCTTTTCTCAACACTTGTTTTAGGGTATTGATCCTTAATTAATTTATCTCCCTTAGATATTGGAACCTCCCCATGAGCACAAGTAGCCATTTCAAACCTCTAAAGTATTTTTGAAATGCAGGCTTTTTGAGATAATCCCAATAACCCTCGTGCTCTGTCTCTCTTTATCTCAATTCCTAATACATAAGAAGCCTCTCCTAGATCCTTCATATCAAAAATTTTCGACAGAAATATTTTGGTATCTTTCAGCAACTTTTTTTTCCTGATGCTTTAGTTATGCATACTGGAATGGGTTGGTCTCATCAGAGTGCAAGATTGATTGAATGCTGCATTGAAATACAATGGCCGCGTTTGTTTGCCCGGATAGGAATGAAGTAGGATAATAATTGGATTGGATTAGAATAAGATTGGATTTGTTTTAATGTTCTCATCTGTTTGGTATAAGTGGATTAGAGCTGGAATGGATAAGTACAAGAATCAAATCCGTCCTCAAACCTCCGTTGTCAACACTCAGACACAAACTCACCTCCTCTTCTCTGCCTATACCCTAGTCCATGACCTCCACAGCCAACCCCTTCCCCATCTCACTCTCCTCCAAGCCCACCACTAAAGCTTCACTCTTCAAGCCCAACAACCCAGCGGAGCTCTCTCTTCGAGGCCAAAACCACGGCGTCGCGGCTCTCCGGTTGAAGATAATGGCGAATTTGGCAGATCAGCCGCTGAGTAAAACAGGTCCGGCGGTTTTGGTGACGCAGACGCAGACCATCAACCCTGACTTGTCGATCAATCTGATTAGGATGCTATGTTTTCGTGTTCGATTTCGGGTTCACGGCGGAGACACAGACACAGACGTAGAGGATGATTAATTGTTTGAAGAAGGATGGTGGTCAATTGGTCAAGATCCATTCTTGTAGTTAGTCGTAATCCTGTACTGCTATGCATATCCTACCTCTCCAACAGGAATTGATATCCTACTCTGACAATATTTAAATTTCCAATCCTAGGCTAATCTGACCAACCAAACACCAGCTTAGATATTAATTTGTCCTATCCAGCTACTAATCCGGGCAAACAAACGCGGCCAATATGTGCAGTGACATGTCAGTTTATGCTTAAACTTCAAGTTTAACTATTGCTTGCTATTTAGTCTTTACTTTGGACCGAAGAAACTTTACTTATGTTCTCTTTCATATGAGAAATATTCTTGAGGAAAGTTGAACTGGTGGGACTTGATTATTCCTGTATTCTAGGTATACATCCTTGTCAATGTGCAAACAAAATCCTCAGTAGTGCATAGTCTAAGTAAATTCTGACAACAATTGTAATGCAAGAAGTAAAGTTTTTGTAATGAGTATAAGTTTTGCTTACAGCTTTCTTCAGTGATTAATCAAAGAAGATCAAGATTTCCAAAATATATTGATGCTGACTCTAGTTCAAGATACCAAATTGGTGGTCCATTTGCATCTCTATGTGACAAAAAAACGATGTCATCCCTAAATCCTCCCCTGATCGAGGTTGTAAACTTGGCATAAATCTCTATGTAATTTTGCTTTTAACTTAATGAGGTATTGAATTATAGACGCATTATATAATGGTTCTTGCATTTCAGGATTAATAAAGGTGATAGAGCATTGAGAAACCCCACCAAATAAATCTATGGTGCGATCATCTTCCCACATCCATGTCCATATATACAGTAGGGCTAAATACTATTTAGTACCTTGTGGTTTGGGTCGAACATCAATTCAGTCCCTCGACTTTCAATTTCATCAAAAACACCCCTGCGTTATCAAAATCTCATCCAATAGATCCTTCCGTCATCATTCTGTCAATTGAAGCCGTTAAGCTGCTGACGAGGCATGCCATGTCAGATCATGTGGGGTCCACCTCTCAGGCAAAATTCCAAAATTGCCCCTGCTTCTATTCCACCTTCAGATCCAGCGTCGTCCTGCTGCAGGGGGTTGAGAAATTGCCTCTCTTTGGATTAAGGTAATAATGTATTTGGATTTCCTTTAAAATCATCATTACCCATAAACCCATCAAAACCCAGCAATTTTAAGACCCACCCTTTCCTTTAGCTCTTCAGTTTCACCTACCTCATCCATGGCGTCCTCTCTTCACCCAAACCCGACGAACTTCCTCAGACCCGTATCCGGATCACTCACAACCACGCCCACCCCCACCATAGTCGGCGTTCCTGTACGGTGCGGCCACCAATGCGTGATGGCGCGTGAGCAAAAAGAACTGCGACCCGACCCGGAACTGATCGAAACGGACCTCCGGCATCATGGCGTACCTTCCCCTGGCGAGGTACCGCTTCCAGAGACTGGTCGATTTGGAGAGGATTTCGATAAAGCTCTTGTACCTGACCTTGACTCCCATCCGAGTCAACTCCGCGTCGGACTCGGTGGTGTGCCGGGACTTGTTGAAAGTGGAGGAGGCGAAGAGGGAGCGATAGACGTAGAGGAAGGAGTGGAGAGGAACACGTTGCCAGAGGGGGGCGAAGTGGAGGTCGGAGTTGGTGAGGAAGAGGAAGGCAAAGAACAAGAAGATCGAGGGCATGAAGAGTTACTGCTGCTACTGGTGAGACTGGTTAACTGGATATGATGGAGCCTCGAGACATCCCTTTCTCTTTGAGGGTCTGGGATTGTGGAAGACTAGGAGCAACTCTCTCCCTTATCTGTGTATGGGTTTGTGCTGAAGAAGAAGAAGAAGAAGAAAGAGTGGTGGGTGGTTTCCGTGACCCTTCTACGCCAAGGTGGAGGAGATTGACACTCTGGTTTGTGAGCTCAAAAAGGAGAGCGGAGCAGTCCAGTGGGATGGTGATAAGGGCTTGACAAGGGTTGACCCGCGGATTTGGGGCTGTGATATGGGTTAGAATAGAGTCAGGGTCGTTTTGGGAATTTCGCTTCCATATGGGACCCACTTGTGCTGAGTCAGAACTCCATGTCAGCAGCTTAACAGCTTCAATTAACGGAATGATGACGGAATGATCTATTGGATGAGATTTTGATAACGCATGGGTGTTTTTGAT
This sequence comes from Rosa rugosa, assembly GCF_958449725.1. Lineage (NCBI taxonomy): Eukaryota > Viridiplantae > Streptophyta > Magnoliopsida > Rosales > Rosaceae > Rosa > Rosa rugosa. Next base: position 41,863,865 of record NC_084820.1, read on the forward strand.
GAAATTGAAAGTCGAGGGACTGAATTGATGTTCGACCCAAACCACAGGGTACTAAACAGTATTTAGCCCTATACAGTATATTGTCTTTTATAAACTTATTCAAATGTTCAATTATTAATTGTTCAATATATTGTCCTAAAGAATCCGTTTCATCCCCATAAGGGTACATTATTACACTATATATGGTCAGTTTGACAATCAAAGATGCAATTTTATGATTTTGAAAGTGCAAGTATCTATATATACAGGTACAGAGAAGCTTAGAGCAAAATCGTGAAGCTGGTGGCAAAAGTCATATGAGGAAAAAGGTGAATATGAATCCCTTACAGTTCATCTTCACGTATTTCATAGCTAAAATTGTCTACTAATGCAATAATTTTGTTCTGCACTATCATAGGCTTATGTCCAGCAACTAGAAACAAGCCGTTTAAAACTGGCGCAATTGGAGCTAGAACTGGATAGGACTGGAAAACAGGTGAGTAGACAATCTTCACTTTTTGTCTATGTATCATGCTCCATAAATAGTAAACTAGTGACTACGTGATTGCAGGTAGCCTATGGAGGCAGTTCATTCTTAATTTTTATTTTTATTTTTGATCACTAAACACTGGTTAGATACTTACTGATGTTGAAATTAAAACTAGAGCCCTTAATTATATACTTCAGACTCTGTCCATCATTAATTCTCATTTTTCTCCTTTTGTTCTCTCCTGCCCCTTATAGGCTTTGGATAAATCAAAGCATATGGATGGCCTTCGAGTAGTAAGGAAGCACATTCAGAATAGCTGGAACAAGACCTTGAGTTGCTTAAAGCACATGCTAAAAGAAAAGTTGAATTTAGTTCTGATGCTATTGAAGAAACTCCAGAAGATATTGAGAGTGTAAGAGTCTGGGAGCTCCTCAAACTTCAAGATTCTCAGACTCCAATGAGGCCATGAGAACTGCAAAGCTTGCAAAGCTAGACACTAAGTAAATTTTTGGATGTATTTGCTAGGAGAGTACTAGTAGATGTACTCCTTTTGTGGATCAAAGATTATCTTTGCACAAACCATTTTGGTGCATGATGTGGATTATAACAATTTCTTCTATATATATATATTGATCACTTACTGTTAATTTGGTCATTTTTAATTCCACATCCAGCAAATATAATGCGTTGAATCATTCTATTATGACAACAATAACCACAAAAAAAATGTCGTATGTACACAATATTCACAACAATCTCAAAATAAAAACTGTCGTCTGAACTCAAAACAGATAACAGATTATATGAAAAAACAGTTGTGTGAATAAAACTCACACAACTGCCATAAAATAAAGCGACCTCTGAATCACAATCACATAACAGCTGCTAAAGCTGCCCGTTGTCTAAATAACAGTCACACAACAGCTAATGCTATCGACAGGCTGCCAGCATACTGCCGAGCCGTTCACACGACGGTTCCCTACAATCGACCTTCATCAGACGGCGCCTCGATATACGACGGTTAGCGTCCATATTAGACGACGGTTTTTAGCCTTCATCTGATTCAATTTTTGTAGTAGTGAGGACTCACTGAAACTGCCAATGACAGTGGAAAAACATAAAGACAGTGGATTATTGTAGACTTGTAGTAGTATCTATGTCTCACAGAGCAAATTTGTCGGAAACTATTATTTGCAATTATTTTGTTATATGGGAGAAACAATCTGAAAGATGAACTATCTGGGTGTCTGGATGTAAAAAAATAGGGGTATGCGAACTTTCCAACTATGCTTTCAGAAATTCCAACTATAAACAACTAAACAACAACATTTAGATAGAAAATGTCAAGTGGTCAGCTATGAATGTCGAGGTAAACTTTGTGTCACTAGTCAATCAAATCATGTGTGAAATTATATAGAGTCCTTAGGAAGCGGAATCTCACATTTCCATAAAACAGTTGCAGTTATTTGATTTGGAGGCAGTGGTCACTTGAGAAATGTTTAGATCAAAGAATCCAATTGACCTTTGATAGACAATGATAGGTTTATAAGTTCACTTCACTCAAATATAGAATGATACCTAAGCAGCGCATGGATTGGTCTGTGATGCTTCTGGCTTATGGATCAAGAGATGCAATTTTATTGCACAGAATTGTTCATGTCCAGGATACATACTAGCTAATCAGTATAATTTGGGACAAGGGCTAACATTGGCCATGTTTTTTGTAACGCTTTAACAAAAATATTTAAATCTTTTCAATCTTTTAGGGATCTTTGCCTATCTTATGGTTTCAATGAACTACACAAAGTACAACTCTTGTTGAGGCCAAATTAAATGAAATCAAACAGTAATAATCATCAAATAAAACTCCAAACCATACAAAATCTAAAAGGGTAATCAAAGAAAGGATGCATAACTCCAGTGTTTGCACAAAAGATTCAAAATTGGAGACAGAGAAGTAGATATGGTGACCACTGAGAAGGTGGCTCGGGTCGGCAACCGGTGACATGGTGTTGCAGGGTCCTTCAGGAAGCTGGTAAGTTTGGTTCCTCTCGACAAGGTGCATAGAAAAAATCTGAACTCAAATTAAGCCATATCAGCTTGAATTCCCAAAAGTTTGGGCTCTCTATCTCCTCGAATCCAAATTTCAGTTCAATCCATTTTATGAATTACAACTAAATTGAAACAAGAAATTTGAGGCTTGAAGAACCAACCTCTTTGTAAAAATCGGCGAGGCACATAATGTTCAAGGAAGGTTCAGGTCAGTTCGACGTCAAAGCTCGATGTCAAGTCAGTTCGTCTTCTACAGTTTCAAAATGAGAGACAAAAAATAAGATGTCAAAATCTCACCTCCGGAGATCGGATTTCTGAAAGAGTTTGGTATTTATACCAAGTACCCTAAAATCCTACACAATCCAGCATCTAATAAAATCTTTGAAAATCATTAGACTTATAAATACCATCAGATTTTAGAGGACTTTTTCAAATCTAGATTCAATAACACTAGATTTCAAAAGACTTTTTAAAATCTTTATTGAATACCACGAGATTCTAAAGGATTCTTAAAATGCAAAACAATCTGACAGATTCCTACACCTCCCTTAGACAAACAAAGTGAACTTAATGATTTTTAAAAAAGTTTTCACCTCAAAAGTATTTTTAAGTTTCCGTTGGACATTTTACGGAAAATAGTATTTAATTAAATGCCTTGCACGTTTTTAGGATGTAATATGAACCTTCAGTTTATGTCTTATAGATACGCAGCACTGTGATGTGCTCAAGCTGGTGAGGTGCAATTTGGGCATTACATCATGCATATCACGCCCCGAATTTTGACTAAAGGAATTCAAATATGAAACGCGAAAACCCAACAAGCACAAGAAGAATAAACATAATATTTTTGATTTAATATAAGCAATAAAACAAATCGAACTCATAACTGTCAATACCGACTCGTTCTCTAAAGTCACATATCACATCACCAAGTGTTTACAAATTAAATCGAAGAATAATTCAATAAGTGACACACTCACTACACAGCAGAAGACTAAAACCAAAAGTACCCTACTACGTCCAAGCTACGACAGCAACAAAACCTCAGCTTCAACGACGATTACTTTGACCTACATAATAACCCCTACACCATGGAATAGTTCACCGGATTGAAACAACAAACCCGGTAAGCTTTTGCAAGCTCATGTGAGTAAACCTAAATAACCACAATTGTACTCACAACATAAATTAAATACAACCAATAATCCCTGCGTAGAAATTAGTTCAGAAGATCACCGAAAGGCACACAAACAAATTCATAGTAATCCCTGCATATAGTTTAGTTAATGAGATTACGTAAAATCAAAAAATAGAATGAAAAAGGGGAATAAATAAGGAAGTCAAACAACTCACGCGAATAACGAGGAAAACCTTTCAACTCGAAGAAAATAACTCACACCAAATTCACAAGGTATCCACCGATTCAATTTAAGGAAGCAACACACACAAATCCCGAGGAAAACCTTTCAACTCAAGGAAAAGAAACACACACCATGATTCCTTAAAACTCAAGACTCTTTTCCCAAAAGAAACAATATAAGTCACACCGTGACAAAATCATATAAATCGTTAACCTAACAATTCAATATGAAACTCCAGTCTAACCTGGACAATAAAAGAAAGTACACCCTGAAACTCTCTTTCAAAAACATATACCCACAAGTGCCATAATACAAAGTTATGCCCCATGACAGTACAACGGTAGACAGACTAGAGCTCTAACTGATCGTATCCACTCGCCCGGCCAAAGGTGTGAAATCCCGATATTCCGTCACTGAGGTTACAACCTGCAACCCCGGATCCTTAGGTCAACCCGACCCTTAGATCAAAACCTTTAAACGAGTCGCACTGAACCGAAAATGTTACCCAAATCTCAAAAACGAAGAAATCACAGCCTGTGACTCCCAACTCTTCAATCACTTTTCAAAACAATAGAAATACCATTTTCCACAACATATTGTTTCCTGAAAAGTCATTCCCAAAACAATAATAAGAACTCACTCACAAATATTGCTTACATTCAATTAATCTACCAATACATATATATTTCACGTAAATATATATATACATAGTCATTCACTCAAGAATGCCACTAATACCAACTATAGTTTACAATCGTAAAAATCGAGAAAATCATTTTTATACTTAAAATCTCATTTTTCATACCTGTGAACCGCAGTCTTATGAACCATAGTCGATTGAGTTCATATCATTTAAAACAAATATTCATTTTCGAAAACGATACACAATTTATCAAGGGAAAATTCCACAAATGGTCACTCAATTTGACTCATTCGACACTTTGGTCACTGAAATTTCAAATATATCACTTTGGTCACTCAATTATTACACTATCAATCACTTTAGTCACTTTGTTAATTTTTTTCATTAAAAAAAAATTATTTTCCACAATATTAATGATATTTTCATCCAACCAATTGTGAAAAATTGAGAAATATGTATTAGAATTATTGGGAGAAGTGATTAAAGTGAGAAAAAATACTCCTTGGGTGACTAAAGTGATTGACAGTGTAATAGTTGAGTGACCAAAGTGATATATTTGAAACTTGAGTGACCAAAGTGTCAAATGAGTCATAGTTGAGTGACCATTTGAGGAATTCTCCAATTTATCAATTAAGTCCGAATAATAAGTATATCCGTTCATAAATGAACCACGTGAGATTTACTCACCTTTAAATCCCGCTGTGTCTTCACTAACAGCCAAGATAAATTACCGAACATACTGTCAATCACCTAAAGAAATTACAGCCTCGATTCAGTACACGAATCACCAAAAACAATTAAATTCTGAAGCTCTCAAATCAATCCAAAAAATCCGAAAGTGACGCCAATCGAGGCGAAACCTCATCCGAGACCACCCAAAGTCTCCGGAACACTTCTACGGTCAATGTATCAAAACTACAGGTCGATCGGACGGCCGAATCCTCATGGATCGAAAACCGATCTAACCAAAAACCCTAAAACCCTAACATGCTCATACGATCTCCAAAAATTACAAACTATATATCGAAATGCTCGTATCGACGAGTAGATCGTAATGAGGGACATAAAGTGTCCCTGAGGTGGCCGGAAGCCGCCGGAAAACGCCGCCATAGAAAATGGCAATGCTGCCGCGAACCTCCAAATTAGGTGGAGAGACCTATGCTAAACTCTTCCTCTCAACATGTACATCAACATTCATAACTAGCACAAAGTCTAAACAAAGCCATTTGGCCGGAATTTACCTCAAAAGATTTGAAATCCGATGAACCCTAGAATCTCAATCTTCAGAATTTGATCTCCACAAGTTGAATCGTTGCAAGCCGCTTGGAGGGAAGTATCTACGTCCTCTGGGCTACAAAAGCCCCCAAGAGTCCCCGGCTATGGTGGCCAGAGTTGTGAGTTCCGACCAAGCTCAGATCCAGCCCCCCCACGGTCTTTCCCTTCCTTGTTGCGTCGTCTACAACTCGATTCTTGCTCCAATTCTCCCACAGACTTCTAGAGGAGGATGAGGCGAAGATTTTTCGATCGGTGGCGTGGCCAACGGTCGCCGGACGACGAAGAAATCTACAGATGAAGGGGAGTGGCGATTTCCGTCGGGGAGAGAGAAAACGCGGATCGGGTTTCCAAAATTGGAAACCCGTCTCTTCTTTCCAATTTTTACAAAGTTTCGTCCTTTATACCAAAATTGAAACTTTTTTCAAAAAAACCCATAACTTCTTCATACGAACTCGGATTTTTTCGTTCCACATATGCATGAACTCGTATCGACGCGCTCTACGACTTTCATGAAGGAAGTTTTTGGAGAAACCCAACGAATAAAAAGTCAACCCCTTGACCCCTCGAAAATAAAACGTTTCGAGTAATTATTCGTCTGAAACACTTTCGCTCGACCCTCGAACCACGAAATCCTATTAACGAACACTATTAATTCCCAAAAACCATTAGGAATTAATAACGAATTTTTGGGGTGTTACAATGCACCACATCATTCATAATTTTTCTTTTCTTGATATTTAGTATGTAATTAAACCGTATTTGACTAATTTTATAAATTCTATAAATATAATTATAAAAAAATCTATGTATTGGATACTATATTAATCACATTCCATAATTTGGGTGTTACCTCATGCACCACGTCATTCATCATTTTTCTTTTCCTGATATTTAATATGTAATTAAACCACATTTGACTAATTTTATAAATTCTATAAATATGATTTGAAAAAAAATTATGTATTGGATACGATATTAATCACATTCCATAATGTTATTAGAATTCTCTATATAAATGAATTTGGATTCCAGGCTTTGTCCAACATCAAAAATTTGTCAACTGAAAATAATGCGTCATTCATAGATAAGTAGAGAGTTTTGTCCATTTGATTTATTTTTCAAGGTGTGAAATTCTCAATCCTAATACGTCTTTGCATGGTAAGATTAGATCATTTTTTCAAAGCTTATCTAGAATGAGAGAATGTTCTTCCTCTGGTTTGCAATTCAATTTTTCTTTCTATTTTATTTTGGCCTAAAATATTTCCTCTCTTTTTTGTAGCCATCCTCCAAGATTGTGATTGAAAAACATCATGATGATGCTTCATTTCAAGTAACATATAAGCGTCTCATTGATCCATCGAATCAATGATTTACCAAATTATGGTATGATAGATACCCATATGCAAAGAAACTCTTTTTATTTATAATTTATTACTTTTATTGTTATTGTTATTATACTAATAATTATTATTATATAAAAATAATTTTTCTTTTTGTTATATATGTAGCTTTTATATAGATAGGCCGGTAAGCTGTGATATTTTGCTTATATAACCAACACCGTATAAGGTTCTGGATTTGAATATCATGGGCATATGGGTTGGGGGTGGTGGGGGGGGAACGGATGGAGCTTGGGATAAAATCAATAATATATTCAAAATAAATATCTTTAGTAGAGAACTTACTATTCCTACATTAACATTAGTTTAACTAATCAAGTATTATGTAATCAGATAACTTTCTTTTGATTTGCCTTCTTCTAATTTTTCACTTTCCCTCATTGTGCAGTATTACTTCTTGGGATGGATTTCTTTCGGGCATGGAGTTGTAAATAAAATGGCCGAAAAAATGGTACCAGTTGCTATTCCGACTCCCAAGGACTTGTTCTTGTCACAACTCCCAAAAAAGATTATGATTCTCTAATTATGAACTGTAACAACCCCCAATGACTTGTTCTTGTCACAACTCCCAAAAAAAATTATGCTCAAAGTTTTAAGACCTAGCGACTTTTAAGGAGTCGAGTAATGAGCACCTAGTATTCATTGCAATAACTATGAGAATAATCAACCTAAAATGGATGAACCAATGTTGATCGTGTTGGCAAGAGTCAACTTTTAGTTCATATTCATAATGTACTAATTATTATTTACTGTAACTAGACTTAGTATTCATTGTAATATATTATTCTACCCATATTATACATCAATAAATCAGTAAATATTGCCTGAAAGAGAGATAAATAAGATTGTGCTGAATATTCGTCCTATTTGCTCTCTTTTCATGACTTGGTATCAAAGCGGTTCCCTCTCCAATCATGTCATTATGGACTCTATTTGGATTCCTTAAATTGGGCATCAGAAAAATTTTGATTGAATTGTTACTTGATTGGCCAAGCCAATATCTAATGTGTGGTAATTAGATTTGTTCATGATTGCACATGCAAAAACGTAAGATAGGTTGCAAACTTAAGTTAGATCCCACATTACAAAAATGACAAATAATATATAATTTATAACTGGGTGCAACTCACATCCAATTGTACTAAAGTCTTTTACGTTAAAACTAGGCCTTAAAATTAGCCTCATTTTTTAGGCTATGGGCTAGCATTGCCAAGCAAATTGGGGTATTAGCCCAACCCATTTTATGAAGGGCTTGGGTCATGCTTTTAAAGTTTGGGCCGGCCCAAGCCAACCATAATAGTAAAATATAGGGCAGGCCTAGCCCCACCTAAGAAATATGCAAAACAAATAGAGGAAATGCTTTAAAAACCCTTGATTTTGATCTTACGGTGTTTTGCATAAAGGAAAAAAAGATGGGATTTCTTTAAATTCATAATTTCTTAACACAAATTAACTTGTTCAACATTCTACGGCGAGCGCGTCGATATGAGTTTGTAGATAAGCGGTACGCGAAAATCAAAGTTCGTATGAAAAAGTTATGGTCAGCAGAAGAAGTTTTCATTTTTAAAAAGTTCTATAAATATTGAATTTTTGAAAAAAGAAAATCTGAAAATCTAAATTTCCAAATCCGGAAACCCAAACTCTCTCCAAAAACCCAAGACCTGACCCGAATTTTCCGGTGACTCCCGACATTTTCTAGAGACGCCATAACCGCAGGCCGACTAGTCGTAGTCCTTACCAGGCTGGTTTCTACCGAATCAAGTTGGAAGCATCTGATCGAGGGCCAATATCCATGGAGGCGCTGACCCGATCGGAACTTCAGATTCCGGAGGTGGCTGGGCTCGATTTTTACCGGGTTTTGAAGCCCTACTCTTGCTAGTAAAATCCATACAAGCCTTGCAAGTCGAATCCAAGTGTGGAGCTTGGAATCCCGAATGTAGAGTACAATACATGGAGCAACTTTCGACGGTGATCTAGGCCGACCTTGGCTGATTTGGCCTTAGCTCCATGTATGAAAGTTGCTCCTCTTATTGTACTCTACATTCTGGACGGTTGGATCAACTTGGTTTTTGTTCTTCTGTTTTCATAGTTGTCTTCTAATCATCAATACGGGCATGTTGATATATTATAGGATCATGTTGTGACCATTTGAAGCATGTACGGTTTGCGATCCGTGAGGATCTGACAGTTGGATTGTCGTATAATTTTGAGAAATTTATCCTAGAAGTGTTTCAGAAACCTTGGGAGGTCTCGAAGGAAGTTTTGTCTCGATCGACCAAATCTTACGTTTTTGGTTCGAGTGCTCTATTCGAACCGTAACCGCATTCGTTTTAGTTGTGTACTAAGTTTGTCTCGAATGTACTAACCGCATTCGATAACGCGTTGTAACGATAACTAGGTTCCAGTTTTTAAATCTCAACCTTTATTCCTTGAAGTTATTATTCCGAAACTTGAAGAAAGTTAATTATTGCTGCTAAGTCCACTGTCTCTCAATTTTTCGAAAATGATAAGTTTTAGACGAACCCAAATGAACTTAATGATTTTTAAAAAAGTTTTCACCTCAAAAGTATTTTAACCTTTCTGTTGGGCGTTTTACGGAAAATATTATATTACTAAATGACTTGTGGGTTTCTAGGATGTAAATCGAACATTCAGTTTATGTCTTATAGATGCACGGCATTGTGATGTGCTCAAGCTGGTGAGGTGCAATTTGGGCGTTACATCATGCACCACGTCATTCATCATTTTTCTTTTCCTGATATTTAGTATATAATTAAACCGTATTTGACTAATTTTATAAATTCTATAAATATGATTTGAAAAAAATCTATGTAATGGATACAATATTAATCACATTCCATAATGTTATTAGAATTCTCCATATAAATGAACTTGAATTCCAGGCTTTGTCCAACATCAAAAATTTGTCAACTGGAAATAATGCGCCATTCGTAGATAAGTAGAGAGTTTTGTCTATTTGATTTTTTTTTTCAAGGTGTGAAGTTCTCAATCCTAATAAGTCTTTCCATGATAAGATTAGATAATTTTTCCAAAGCTTAACTAGAATGATAGAATGTTCTTCCTCTGGTTTGTGATTCAATTTTTGTTTTATTTTCTTTTGGCCTAACATATTTCCTCTCTTTTTTGTAGACATCCTCCAAGATTGTGATTGAAGAACATCATGATGATGCTTCATTTCAAGTAACATATAAGTAATCGAATCAACGATTTACCAAATTATGGTATGATAGATACCCATATGCAAAGAAACTCTTTTTATTTATAATTTAATACTTTTATTGTTGTTATTATTATAATAATAATTATTATATAAAAGTAAATTTTTTTGTTATATATGTAGCTTTTATATAGATAGGCCGGTAAGATGTGATATTTTGCTTATATAACCGACACCATATAAGGTTCTGGATTTGAATCTCATGGGTATATGGGTTAGGGGTGTGGGTGGGGGTGGGGATGGGGATGGAGCTTGGGATAGAATTAATAATATATTCAAAAACAGTATCTTTAGTAGAGAATTTACTATTCCTACATTAACAATAGTTTAACTAATCAAGTATTATTGTAATCAGATAACTAATTTTTCACTTTCGATTCCCTCATTGTGAAGAATATAACCTCTTGGGATGATTTCTTTCCACCTGAGTTGTAAATAAAGATGGCCGAGAAAATGGTGCCAATTGGTATTTCAACTCCTAAGGACTTGTTCTTGTCACAACCCCCAAAAAAGATTATGATAACATGTAATCTGTTATGATAATTGGTACAATACATATGTGAACAAAAGGAGAAAGTAGATGATTCATTATTTGCATAGACTTATGAGACTACAAAATGCTCAAAGTTTTAAGAGCTAGCGACTTTTAATGTGTCGAGTAATGAGTACCTAGTATTCATTGCAATAGCTATGAGAATAATCAGCCTAAAATGGATGAACCAATGTTGATCATGTTGGAACGAGTCAGGGTCGACCCTGAGCCTAGGCAAACTAGGCCCAGGCCTAGGGCCTCAGATTTTATGGGCCTCAAGTATTATGTTGCCCAGCCCAAAAAAATAAAAAGAAGACATGAACTTAGAAGAAGTTCATGCGACACCTGCTGCTCCCTCTTCATCTTCTTCCTCCTCCTCCTCACCTTCTCTAATTCTATTCAACCCCAAACACTTCAAAATCTCAACAAAAATCTAACTACCCAAAATCAAAGACCCAAGAATTCAAAAACCCAGATTCCGGAAGAAGAGAAGTCAGTGGCTCATGGTTGAAGAGTGAAGACCAAAAGGCCTAAAGATTAGAAGACGGCAAAAGAAGAATATTTTGAATCAAGAGGCTTGCTAGCCTAGTCGATTGTAAGTTTATTTAAGTATTTTCTTTGAGCCTCGTAATTTCGTTCCCTTTGAGCCTCCAAATTTACAAGGACGGCCCTGGCAAGAGTCAATTATTAGTTCATATTCAGAATGTACTAATTATTATTTACTATAACTAGAATTATTATTCATTGTAATATATTATTCTACACATATTATACATCTATAAATCAGTAAATATTGCCTCAAAGAGAGATGAATAAGATTGAGCTAAATATTCATCTTACTTGCTCTCTTTTCTTGACTTGGTATCAAAGCGGTTCCCTCTCCAATCATGTCGTTATGGACTATATTTGGATTCCTTAAATTGGGCATTAGAAAAACTTTGATTGAATTGTTAATTGATTAGCCAAGTCTATAATGTGTGGTAATTAGATTTGTTCGTTGATTGCACATGCAAACGTAAGGTAGGTTGCAAATATAAGTTATATCTCATATTACAAAAATGACAAATAATATAATTTATAAGTGGGTGACTCACATCCATTTGTGCTAAAGTCTTTTAAGTTTAAAACTAGGCCTTAAAATCAGCCTTATTTTTTTTGGGCTATAGGCTACTAGCCTTGCCCAAGCAAATGGGGGTATTAGCCCAACTCATTTTATGAAGGGCAGGACTTGGGCCACGCTTTTAGAGTTTGGACCGCCCCAAGACAGTTCATAATAATAAAAAATAGAGCAGGCCTAGCCTTGCCTAAGAAATATGCAAAAGAAATAAAGGAAATGCTTTAAAAACCCTTGATCTTAAGGTGTTTTGCATAAAGGAAAAAAAAAAAAAAAGATGGGATTTCTTTAAATTCATAATTTCTGAACACAAATTAACTCGTTCATGCTTGACGACTCAAGTGGGAGGCGGCACAGTGAAGGACTCGATTCTGAGTCCTCTGTATTCTAGTTCTAAGGGCAAGGCGGGCCTATGGCAGCCTTGGTGGCCTGGTTTTGATGGTGGTATGTCTAGATCGTGGTCAGAGCGAGGTCAATGCTGTTGGCGATCCGGAGGTGGAGGCGCGCTACTGGGGATGCCCGTGTTCACGGGGTTTTTGCAGACGGTGATGCCCGTGCTGGGGACGCCCGTGCTAACAGGGTTTAGGCAAAAGGTGAGCCTGCCAGTGATAGAGCTTGTGGGCTCCGGAATCAACCCTCCCCTGGTTTGGGTTTTGCTGCGGGGAAGCAACAAGGTTGGTGGCTGCTGACGGCTTTGGCGATGCAGTGGACAGGGCAATGACCCACGGCGATGGCGGTGCAGGCACTACTCATCCAGGGCTCCTTGTTCCATATTTGCTTTTGGGCTAGCAGGGTTCTCTGTTGGACCTAGGACTCTGCTTTGGGCCTAGTGCTTTTTTTTTTTTTTTTAAATGATCTGGGAAACCCCTAGGTGGCTTCTCGATAGCAGGAATAAATTAAGGTTAGCTTTTGAGCTGTTTCGGAAATCTCCCTAGTAGTGTCAGGTTACTGGTTAGTTTGGTCTTAAGTCTTTAAGATAATATTGCAGGTTAGGTTGCCCTGGTTAATTTTTTTTCTTTCTGGTTTCAGCCATAAGGCTTTCTAAGGATAGTTCAATCTTTTCGTAGCCCAAGTATTGGATGAGCTGTTCGATTGTAGGGTTAGGGCTAGGGTTAGGGTTCATCCCCACCCTCATTGTAACCTGATGAGACCCCGAGCAACCCAAGGCAAGATGATCCAAAAAACCCTGCAAAACCCAACCAATCGCTCATACTTGAAGCGAACAGTGACCTCTACTCCCACTACAAACTAGTAAGCCACGGGAGGGAAAACCTGCCGAACTGGGGCCGAGATTGCATGATGGATTTGGAGGTCCAACTAGAACCACCCGTAAAATAAATTGACCATTCGGATGCAGGGTATCAAATATATCATACTTAATATATCATGACTTCGAATTGGATCAGAGTTCCAAGAATTATTCAACCATTTTAAGAATCCATATTGTTCTCATCAGAAACAGAACGAGGAGGTAATTACTTTACATGCTTAGCAAACCACTGCAACATGTCATTATGAGCTTCCTCTGCACTCTTTGCAGCTGCTTCATCATCAACATCATACCTCAGAGCCCAACCATGTGCAACTTTTGGAAATATCTTCACATAGCTATCAACCTATAGTTAAGAGAACAAAATTGCTCAAGGGAGTTTGGAATGAAAATATTGAAATTGGACAACAATTGGTAAACTAGTTAAACCAAAATGCCAAAACACTAGATAGATTGCAAATGAATGTACTAAATTCAATACAATGGAGACAGGTTTGAAATACTATATGCAATAGTGCAAGAAATGATCTAAAATTCATTCTTTTATTCTCTTCCAACCCCCCCCCCCCTTCTAATCCAAATCCTGATATATGGATTATAATATTTCTCTTTTTTATGGCTTATATAATATGATTCTCAAACTAATTAATTATATAATGTAATTAAACTCCCCAGATACAATTACTACTTTCAAACAGTCCCAGTTCCTAGACTAAATGTGCATCAATTAATGTAGGATAAGCAGCTTCAAGTCTTTCAACATGAAAAAAGTCCTCACTAAGGAAATAAAAAAAAATAAATAAATAAAATAAAGAAAGAAGGCCTCTGCACCTCGGGTTTAGCATTTAATATCTCCTCAAACTCTTTCACGAGTTCTGGTGGAGAGTAGTTGTCAATCTCAGCTCCTAGTACGGCAATTGGAGATTTAACCCCTGTTGATCAATGAAAACATTTACCATTTAGTGGTGGCAAAATTGGCTTTTGACCTGTGAGAAAATGATAATCCTGTCATAATTGCAATAACAGTGAACTGCGAGTCTGAAGAGTATTGTTTTCTCAGTAAATTATAGGTCAACAATTGTCAACCAATGATAGGATGCACTGTAAACATAGCATTCTCAAAACCTCAACCAAACCAAACAGTCAAGTGACTGACTATAACATGAATGGTGTTGGTTGATCCCCAATTCCATTATGAACTACAACATCTCCAGCTTCCATTAGACTGACTATTATCTTGGTGAGTATTATTTAACCTCTCTTTTGATTCTCTGATCCATGATCCTGGATCAATTTCCTATTCTAGGTATGACAAGCCAAGCACTGGAACTTACTTGAGTATGATCCAACTTCATATTATCATGCTTGTCATTCCAACTGACTTGGTCAAGTACTATATTATACAATGACATATGACTCGCTATTTTATTGGCAGAGTGCTTAAGACAGACACTGCTGTAACCCAGTAATGTCTTAATTTCTCTGCAAGTTCAATGAATTGATTTATATAGAGATTAAAGAACATGATCCTGCTGTTCAGACTTATCTAACATTTTGTACAGTTCTTCTTAAGCTAGCACCTACGCAAACACTACCTGAAGTGCAGACCTGACATAATGCAACTACAATATTGCTTTAAAAAATTTAAGCAGCGGAACCCATACCCTCAATATCATCCACAGATATAAATGAAGGATGCAACAGCACAGCAGCTTGGATGAACTCAGACTTCGCAAGTTCGGTCACGACCTTGCCTGAGAAAAACATAGTTTTTTTAGTTTAGTCAGCTACTATATTTGAAGTTTCCTCATTTCTGTGGCTGAAGAATTAAAAATAGGGGAAACTGCAAGTGGAACTATATTTCTGGTTGACAATAGGATACATAGTGGAAATGATGACTAATAAATTGAAAGTTAACAAAACAGAGAAAAGGGACAAGAAATCTGTACAAAAAGAATATCAACTACACTCACCACCCCAACAGAAGCCTGCAGCTCCAATTGCAGAAAAACCTTGACGTATAAGAGCGTCAATCACTGATTTTGCATCTTCAAATCCCTTATCCTGATCAATGCTTAGCAAGCTTCAGACATTAAACTTTAACATGAATCTATAACTAAACTATGCAAAAGTATATATGCATAAGTTTGCAATATTAGGGCCACCAACTTCTAAAATAGTTAAACTATATGTGAGCCTTAAATGTTTTCATTTTTGCTAGAATAGATCTAGGTGTAAAGGAAAAACAAGAAAACCAGGCAGCAGGATACAAATAATTTTGCATGCAGCCCAAAAATGTATAAACCTGATTCACGCCTCAACATGACAGCTGAGCATAAGTTAATTAAAAAACGAAATCCGGGAATCCATGAAAGAGCAAGAACAAACCGTTCCATGATCTTTTAACCAGACTGCTAGAGGCCTGTTATTGTCATACACAAACGCATCTCCATAGAAGAAGTCTGGAACTACAACATAGAATCCAGAAGTGGCAACTCTTCCTGCAAGCTTCCTTAAAGTGGAAATGCATTAGTTCTCAGGAAGTGTGTAATCAAATTTCATTTCAGCATATAGATGATGAGATTTTAACAATGCAAACTATTGCTTCAATCACAAACTAGAAAGGCAGTCCACCGCAATCAGAAATGTCCTTAACTGATATAATTTTTCATCATCCATGAGTTTGGCACAAGACTTCTTCGTTGCACTTAATCTCCTTTTCATAATTCAATTATTCTGACATAGTTGGAGGTTTTGTATATTTAAGAATAATTATTTGCTAAGAGAAAGGAACTTCTACATAAGTTATGTGATTGGGACAAAAAATGAACACCATAAATTTCCAGGGCAAGCTGCACGTAAATACCGCTTCCACTTTATCATCTTCAATAAATGAAATCCAAAATAACGAGAGATATTGCCATTAATACTGATTTCTGCAACCTCTAGTTCTAATAAGTTTGGAGCAGAATAAAATATCCTGGATCCTGATCACAGAGTATTTGTTTTCATGCATACAACAGAACATAATTCTATAACACCTCCATGTACTTGTTACAATGTATTGAGACATCAAGTTCTCTCAAAAATAAGAAGAAACAGGTCAAGTTATAGCAGAATCCATGTAGACATAGCTCAATACCTCAAGTTGGGAGCTCCATATCCTGCAGGGAAAGTCAAATAAGTATATTATAAGTTAACCATGATATAATATTTTACTCCTCGTCTCTCCATCAACAAACAAATACAAGGACTTATGATTCTACTTCCTTCCTAATACTTCACTGAAACATAAAAGAGACAATAGCTATATAAAATTTGAGCCAAAGAGAAGAAATTTTGAAGGTCTAGACAAGTACCAAAAACATCAGAGATAAGAAGAATAGCACGCTTGGAGTTAGGAGATCCTGTGACATAGACAGTAAGGCCTCCAAATTTTTCAGCAGAGTCTGAACCACAGCTTGTCTTGATAATTGGTGGGTTAGAACAGCACTGAGGGCCTGACATTGCTTCTCTGATCAGTGGAGACTAAAACCTTCAAATTTAAAGTAAGAAAAGAGGTGAAAACACTCTTCACAGATACGACTTTCAGGAGAGCATATGGGTATTGGAACTAATGGGGCTGGTACCAAAATAAAGGAGTAAAAGGTGTATTGGACTCAACCACCCTCTTATTCAGACACCCACTATATGCTATAAATACATGATTTTGTGAGGGAAGTGTTCAAAAGATGATCACTTATACAACATGATATACCAAGTTAGAGAAAGTATATAATATATTAGAAAATGCTTTTAAATCTTTTCAGTCATTCATCTACACTAACAGTTGTAATAGCAGATGCTAGATTCGTCTGCAAATTTTTTCATAATTTGATAAAATAATCAGAATATAATTTTATTTGAAGACTTCCTAATCGCATCGAAAAAAAAAAAAGGAGAAAAGGGGGCTGTGATCTACCCAGCAGGCCCACTGTCTTAACTTGTTAATGCTCAACTTTGAAAAAATGCTCAAAGTTAAGCATTTTTTATTCTTTCGATGGTTGCTGCTCAGCTTGTTGGCCAAGTTAGTTTGACCAAGTCCATACATTTTCATTGATAATATTTTTATATGCACTTTCTTTTACACTTTGCTCAGTCAACTATTTCACAAATCAGATTAAGTTTTTCTTCCTTGACATGTTTCTTCATCTTGAAGAAGAAGATATCTATTAAACAAGGTCTGACTAAACTGATATATATATATATATATATATAGCCCTTCTAGTGAGGGATCCCTTTTTTTGGCCATTTTAAGGGATCATTTGTAAGACCCACTTTTTTATCGTATTTCAGCATCTTGACCGTTTAGTTTTTAAGTCCTAATGTATAGATCATTTCTGCAAATTTTCAGCCAAATTGATGATCGTTAAGGTATCGAACTAGATTAAATCAATGGATGAACCGAATCTGTCCAACCTTAACCGTTCATGTTCATAATTGTAAATCGCAATTATGAATGCCTTAATGATTATCAATTTGGCTGAAAATTTGCAAAAATGATAAATTAGTGTAAAGAAAAGAAAATTGGAATGCATTTAGAGCAAAAATATGAAGGCTTGTTTCTCCAAATGCTACCTCATGTCATTGATTTATCACTAGAAGTCTGCCAAAATGAATTACTGACAGTTAGGATTCAGTACATGTCTGTCATTTTGGAGCACAGAAACCACACAACAATCGACAAAAAGCTGACTTTCATAAGGGAGATGACACTTAGGCCATGTTTGGTTGACTGGAAAGGAAAGGAATCCCTTTCCTTTCCTTTGGGAAAGTGTTTCCGGAGGGGGGGGGGGGGGGAGGGAACCAAATTCCTCCACTTTTTCCTTTGCTTTGGGAAAGTGTTTCCCTTCCTTGGCTGTCCCCAAACGCAGGAAAGGAAAATATTTCCTTTCCCAACACCCACTTTCCGGGAAACAAACATGGCCTAATTAGGGATAAGTGAAAGATTATGGTTTTAGCTTGAAGGAGCAAAGTCTGCTCTCACTAGGGGTAATAACAGACATAGGTACGACTTTTGGAGGACTAATCACATTTCTAAAATACATATGGTTTCTTTCCTTCAATGAGCCACAGCCAAATATAACTTCTTTGTAATTTTTGAGATGTGTTTGCCTCTCCATTGGTTAGCTATCCACTCAATAAAGTTAGGCCAAGGTTGCCTAAGCTAATGCACTCCATGCTGTTATAATACAATCTAAGAAAGGCAAACTAGTGAGCTAGGCATAGAAATGAACAGGTCATATGGAGGAGGCATTGGAAGAGACATATTAAAGTTTGTCTAATTACTAACAACTAAAGGAACCCACTCAAGACCAACTCAAACATCTTTTAATTGACACATCCATTATATGTAAACTGTTTTCTTACCTATGATACAAAGTTTGATACAGAAGTGGAGGTTTCCTTGAAAGCAAGCTGTGACTCTAAAAATAGATCAGACGATGTACTCCAAAGTTCCTGTGCAAGTTTGGCATCATATGAAAGCATAGAAGAGCTGACAGTGTTGCCCTTTCCACCAAAAAAGTAAACTCCAGATGTTTCCTAAAATTAACAGAGAGTGGATCAGATGAGGAATCTTTGGAGATCTATAAAATATTAAGGGGATAGTTAATGAGATCCCTTGGCATAGAACTTCTTACCAAGTTAAACCATCATGGACATTCACAACACATAAACAAGCTGCATAAGTATAGAATTAGAATAAGCTTACTGGTGGAGCAAATGCTGCATCGAGAATGGAACTGATTCCAACTTCAGGTGACTGCAAGAACCAAAGACTTCTCAAAACTTTATAGGCCAAACTGGATAGGCATGGAGGAACTTCTCGCAAGATGTTGGTTTCAACAACACCAGGATCCACAGCACTTCATAACCAAACAAAACCGTATTTAACATGAGATTCTGAAAATAGCATCTAATGCATGATCCTAGAAAAGAATTCTGCACGACTCTTCCCAGGAAAAAAAAAAAAACTTGTGACCACTAAACACATACATGACGGAGACGTGACGAGATATGTCCATCAAGCCAAGTTGGCGATGAAGCTCATAGGAGAAGAGCAGTAGGAACACTGTCAACAAAATGGGGCAGCTCAAAATTAGAATAGGAAAACTAGGAGCTTTTCTATAATAATGACATCTAGAACTTACATTTGGAATACTCATATACATGAGCATATGGGTATCTTTTTAATCTGCTGAAGCACTTCCCAGATACAGTCTCCTTGTCAACCTGTATATTCGATACTGAAGGGGGGAGAACATCAGTGGAGAAAAAGGATTCAGAAAAAAGCACCTAAATTCGTAAAAGAATTCAGTGAAATAGAAGATGAAGACACTTTTTAAAACCAAATTCTACTGAAATTGAGTCATATCCAGGAATTCTAACATATTATAAAGATTCTCCCTCACCACTTCGATGTGTGAAAGATGTGACATTCACTATACGGGAAGGAATCGAGCTGTTTCTGAGAAGCGGTAACAATAGTTTACTAAGAAAAAATGCACTCAAGTAATTTGTAGCCATCATCCTAGAAAACAAAATAAGAAGAAACAAGGTGAGCTAATAATCACCAAACAAGGCCACACTCCTTGAATCAGAACACAGATAAAAGAGAAATGAACTCATTACTGATCATAGCCTTCAGAGGTGAATCTAGACGACGTAGCAAGTATTCCAGCATTGTTAATTAGGAGTTGGATCGAAGAGTGCATTTGCGAGTCGGAAAGCCACTGCTGTAGGGAGGCTTTAAACCGAAGAATCGACTGGAATGATGAGAGATCAACCTCGAAAGCTTTCAACTGTGCACTCTCATTCTTCCTCTTAATTTCCATCATCGTCTGCATACAAAATAGCATCACTAAACCAAATTTTCACCTCTTCGAAAACCAATACAAAATTTTAAAGTCGAGTAGATTAGCTACCTTTTCTAACAAGCGAGATGAGCGTCCAACTGCATACAGAATTGGATTATGAGCTATACACATTGCCTATAAATTACGAACGAAAAAAGAAGTGATTAAATCGAATAATATGATTACCGAGAACCACAAAGAAGCCACGAGCGGAGAGAGCATGGGCCGCGGCGGCGCCCAATCCAGAAGTCGCCTGCAAATTTCTTCAGAGTCAAATTGAAGAGCAAGGAAGAGAAAAAGAGACGATTGTATAGGGTTTACTTACACCGGTGATGATGCAGACGGGCCTCGACGGAGATGAGGGAGGCGGTGATCTGGAAGGAGGAGTAGCAGTCGAGGCGAAGAGGAGGTGCCAGTAAGAGATGAGAAGACTGAGACTCCATCGCAGGGCCATTCTCCAGAATTCCATGGACAGTACAAAATCCAATGCCTCCTTCATCGTCTTGTAAATTTCTTGAATTGAAGCCGAGACTGAGCGTCGAAGAGAGCTTGCTGACGGCTTTCTATGGCGATTTGTGGGACTGGGTTTAGAGCTCCCTCCACTCTGGGCCATTTATACGTTACCCTATTTGTGGAGTCGCTGTGCTGTCACGTCATCAACGTTAATCCAAAGGAGGAAGATAGGACACCCGTGTACAAGTGAAAAGAACATAGAGTTTTTTTTTTTTTTTTTTTTTTAATATCAAACATACAACATAATTTTGGAATCTAATAATACTAACATACAACATCATTGATTATCAAAGTTAAAGGACTGCTCTCCATGCTGCTGTCATCCATGGTTTTACACTTTTACTGAAGTAGAAGGAGATTCCAAGATATTTATCGACCGTGTCAACAACATTATTGTTATGGCATGGCGTATCCAAGTCTTTGTTCTAGATATGAAATACTTGGCTAGTCAGTTCCAGGATATTGGATTCAATCATTCAAACATGTATGGAGAGAGGCGAACTTTATGGCTGAGGTTCTTGCCAATCTAGGCCATTCAATTGATGTTGCAAGTTGGAATCAGGGGTTGCCTTTTAATGTTCTTAATGCTTTTATCATGGAATAGTTTGTAATTTCTTTCTTTCAATTGAAAAAAAAAAAAATTAGAATGACACATACATTAATTCTTAGACTTGGACCATATCTCTAAGATCCGAGTAAGTTAAACACAATTGACGAACACCGATTATTATGACTAATAAACTTGTCTATCTACACAGGGGAGGGTGGTCTGATGCAGGCGGGCGCGGTCTCTCTCGGGCGGCGGTGACTCGGCGCTGGTGGTGGCGGCCCACTACTTGGGTCCGAAAAGAATTGGGCTGGGCCTTCAACTGTGGCTGCGGTATCATTGTCTCCTGGGATCATGCTTGGGTTTGGGCCCACTTTTTGGGTCTGGCCCAAGCTGTTTTATTTTTATTTTTAACAATTTTTATTTTGTTATATTGTCTAGGTTGGTTGCGTTTTATGCGTCCAATAAAATCCTACATACATTGTGTAGGCCTAATAGGGCTCTGTGCCTGGGTATGCACTTTACGTGCCTTGTCTGCTCTAGGTCCGTGGAGACTTATTTGCTTCGTCAAATGGGCGCTACCGCCTAGCGGCAGGATGAGACTAAGGGTCGTCGGATCTATTTTTCGGCGGCAACATAGGAGGAAAGCTGTGCTAAAGCAGGTATTTATGCTAGGTTGTACGCGGGGTACATAGTTATCTTTCCGCTATGTCACTGCTATGGTAAAGCAAATGGAGTAGCTATTGCACTCTTTGCTAGTTGGTGTTTGTTAGAATACAAGTCTCCCCTGTAGAGATTTCTGATATTATTTCGGAAATTTTTCTAGATGCTTATGGTAATCAGGGGTTTAGGCTCAATGTCCCCCCCCCCCTTGTATTCGACA
Source organism: Rosa rugosa (assembly GCF_958449725.1). Classification (NCBI taxonomy): domain Eukaryota; kingdom Viridiplantae; phylum Streptophyta; class Magnoliopsida; order Rosales; family Rosaceae; genus Rosa; species Rosa rugosa. The sequence continues at coordinate 41,886,058 of NC_084820.1, forward strand.
GTTTCATTAATCAAGGCTTGAGGGCAGCCGCACAAGCTCTTTTTTCAAAAAAAAAAAAACTTGTCTATCTAACAAAACAATCGAACCTACAAAAGGACAAAAACCGAATTCAAAACATAACTCTCAAAAGCAAAAAATCTAGTCGCCTAAAGTACAATTGGACTACTAAGAATCAAGTTAAAATAAAATTGCTATCACTATTGGATAACATCTTTAGGAGAAAACTTCTTGTAGGGATTTTCTCATGGTTTCTTAGCACCTCCGCCGTTAAACAATGGTGAACGAAGTCTTAGCTAGGCTGGCAGCATCTTTGGCTATCTCTGAAAAGGGAAAGATCTCTTTCGATTCTGTTGGCGGCTCTACCATTTTGAACCACTACTATGTGGTAGGGCGACTGCAGTAAGCTTAAAAGAAGGCGAACCCGAAAACTTTTATGGGGAAGGTCCGGGGTCCTCAGAATCGCCTATCGATTAGGGCATAAGATGACAGGTTCATTTCAGGTTTTCGAGGGAAGAGAAGAAGAAACAAGTTGTTTTGGGCGACTCATGGTTCTTCGGAAAGGCTTTGTTAGCGCTGAAGGAGTTTGATGGCCTTACTGAGGCTGCTAGGGTTCCGATCATATGGATACCAGTTTAGATAGAGATTATGGTTCTACAATTGGCGCTATTCATTGAGGGAGCAGTCCTCATAATCAGGTCGACGCTGGGGATGGTGCTGAACCTCGTTAAGCCTACAATCTGGTGTGATACGATGGCGAGAGTACGGATCCTTCAAAACATTCTGGTTTCGTTGACGCAGGCCTATCAGCCGATATTGTTTGTGTTTGCGTCAAAGGCGAACACAACTGTATGTTTCTAGTATGAGAAGATGGTCAACTTATGCCACGTATGCGGGCTGTTGGAGCACCCAGCCATCGGCTGTTTGGAGCCACCAGATGTGGAGGTTGGAAGTGGTAACTCTAACCCTACTACTAGGGTTTTAGGAGGATCAATGGTGATTTCAAAGGGGCTTGTTCACGGCGGCGCCTAATTTAAGCCTCTAATGTTCACCATTCTGAAAATATCGACGCACCATTGGCTGAGCAACTGGAGAGGTTTCGATCCAAACTTGTGGTGGTGGCAAATCCATTCATCAAATGTAGGGGCCGAAACCACAACGGCAACGATGCCTATCATTGGAGGAAATAGGACAACACCGATGGCATTGGTGCCCTACTACAAGCACACCAAGTGTATTGATTCTGCAATGAGTATGCATGTTAAGCTTGATTTTGAATCGGTTCTATCTCTTCCTGTGAAGGAAGGAGTGCTGATAGTCTCTCTGGCCAAGAAGACCAAAGTGGGATGTCCGTTAGGTAGTGAGAACAAGCCTAAGAGGACGAAGGTCTCCTAAAAATTGTCTTTGGAAGCAAAAAAGCCTAAGAAGAATTTTTTGAAGACTTTAGACAGGGTGAAGGTGGTCACTAAGCCTAATGCATTGGTGGTGTCAGAGTTGAAAGAGATGTTAGGGGATACCCCTTCTATAGTTCTATGTAGGGCGGTTTCTTTTTCAGGTTAAGAATAAATTGAGACTATAACTTAAATTGATTGGTTTTTTTAGCCTTAGTATTGTCAGTTTACTTTGTTTCTTGGAGCGTTATCTCATAGTGATATTATGTTAGGGTCCCGTAGGGTTTCCTAGGCAGTGATTCAATTCTAACAGAGTCCTTTGAGGTGAATCATTGTATAATGTTACATACTTTCAGTTTTATAATGGATTGTCACCACCTTCAAAAAAAATCAAGCTAAAATAGATGGTAGAGGTTCATTTTGTAGGCAAGAAAAAACGACTAAGAAAGTTAAATTTTTGTCTTACCCTTGTAGCTGGAGAAAGTAGGACCATCGTCCACTGTTGGGTAAGTCAAACGCAAAGGATGTTGAGTAAAAATTGCACACAGTGAGCGAACCTGTCACCCAACATAATTTCACTCATATTCATTAAGAAAATAGAGTTTTAATTATTTCGGGTTTATCCATTCAAGAGAGAATGCGTCTCTTAATTATAATCCATTACTACATGGAAACACCTTTTGAAACCACTTATGAAGAAATCAATTGTGGGGTGTGTGAGTGTTTGTTTTTGCTGCTGCACTTGGATAATTGAATGGGTTGTCTACATACCCTTTGAGAGGGATCAAGCTACTCGTAGGTCAAGAGTTTCAATAGGTGAATGACTCATTAGAGGACTTTGATTTTGGGATGAGAGTAGTGTTTGGGTGAATTTTTGGTGACTCGAGGTAATTTGGAATTGAAAATTTGGATGACTTGGTGGTCATCTGGAGTGACTTGGTGGTCATCTGGAGTGACTTTGTGGTCATTTTAATGGTAAGTTTGATGAAGGGGGTTAGCAGGAAACTAGGAGACGGTTTAAATTGTGGTTGCATATAGATTTAAATCTAGATTGCCTACATACCCTGTGAATGGATCAAACTATTGTAGTTCAACATTTGAGACTAAATGGGTACAAGATCCCTTTATTTTGAATCTGTGTTTGAGAAAATTTTAGAGCCATTGAATTTTATTTTGGTAGTTTATGGGATTTGGGAATGAATTTGGAGTTAGTGATTCAATTTGAGATTGGATTTGACTGGTGGAGTCAGGGATTCTGTTTGGATTTATGGTTTCATTTAGTGGATCAAATGGACCGTTGTTCATTGCATTTGAATTTTCAGTTTTGTACCGAATAAGAGATTTTGACTTAACATCTTCTCCATTGACAAACACATTTGACTTGAGATCATGTGATTTGGACACCCACTACGAAGAGTTGAGCTTTTAACACTCATTGGGTTTTGACCTTTTGAAATTTTTTTTTTTTTTTTAAATAAGAAAAGGACCTTTTGAAATGTTAGGGCAATATGGAATTCAAGTTAGAGCTCTGAAATCAAGTGGTCCATCTAGTTTTGGCCTTTTGGAGTGACATTCATATTTAACGATGCTTTAAAAGTTTCTAGTAATGTTGACATTCATATTTGTCAATCCTGTACAAATGTCTAAGGGTACGGTCTTGTTAAATGTATCTGACAAATATCTTAGTACACCCAGTAATTAACAATTTATACCTTACTTTTCAATTTTACCCACTTTTAGGAGAGAAAAAAATGCAACATAGTAGTGATCACACCCAGCCTTATCGTGCTTCCTCCGACTTCTTTCGCTGACGCATATTTTTTGCAATCCCTACCCCTACCCCTTCACCTTTCTCCATTTCTAGGTCTCTATATAATATATGATAAAATTTTCAAGGAGAATAGCTTATCATAGGTGAACTATGAATTGCATGTTTTATTCAATTAGTGAATGGAATCAGCTTTGCATTGCAATGCCACATTTGGTTCCATTGATTGCTCATATACATTATATACTATACGATAGACAACTATTGACTTTCACAGATAAAACAAAAGGACATCAATTCTCCAATTTCAAAAGAACAAACCTAGGCAAGAATAACAATACAACAAAGGATACATATATTTTTTTCTCAAACCTCTTCTCTCTTTTGGACTCTGTGGTGTGTGATAGAGGCCAAGAACATAAAATATTAATATGGTGTGGATTGTATAGTTATGGCCTTATGGGAAGATGTTATTGTATAGATATTATAGATCACAAACAGAATCACAATCTACTATAAACAGCTATTGCAAAGTCTAGTTTAGTAGTTTTTTATTTGTTATGTTTTAGATAAAGGGTACTAAAACTGAACACGTCTCGTATTTTGCTATCTGACCTAGCCATCTGCTAGGGTTTCTTCGTGGTCTATCATTGAGAAAATATTATCAATCCTTCATGTCGTCATGGCTTAGATGGAGGAGAACAATCTAGTCGGTCTTCGTCTCGAGGACTCTACGCGTGTTTCTTTGGGATCGGCGGGACTTGCAACGCTGCAAGCTGATCAATGGTATATGGGGTGTGTTTGGTATGGCTGTGCTTTTCAGAAAAGCTGGCTTCTGCTTATTTTTTAGAAAAAGTAGCTGAAAAGCAAAGCAGCTGATTGTTTGGTAAACTGGCTTTTTTTAAGTGCTGTCAGTGGCAAAATGTTTGGTAAACTCAAACTGGCTTGTGTTTTTTGTTTGTGGAATGACCAAATTGGACATGAGAGATTATTTTGCCTTGATTGTTTGGTAATACAATGTTCATCAAATGCTTTTGTTATTATTTTTAATATTTATTATGTCCTTATTCATTTTTGTCAACTTTCAATTTTTATAAATTATGGTGAGCATATGATTAATATTGGACAATTTTAAAAATAACTTATACAAATATATTAGCAACATTAATAGTAATATTAATAAATCATGGTGATTGTATGATTATTATTGAACAATTTTAAAAATAACTTGTACAAATATTCTTGTGAGAAAGCAATGTTCTCATTGCTTACAAGATCACCAAGAAATCAAACCTCTAAGATCTTGACCATCAACTCATAATTTACAAAATTATTTGCAGCATATCTGCTTCTGATGCATGGACCTTGGAACTTATATGCAGTCTAATTAATTAGTTTGGGCACAGGAAATAATTTGAGAATCAGAATCAGTTAATCAGGATAGACACTATAACATGGAGGAACTCAGATGCTGGATGCAATGCATTATTACTATACCATGAAAGTACAATAATAAGTCCTCAAATATTTGATAAGTCATAATTTTCATTAATAATTTCAAAACAATCTAAATACATTGTGGCGTTCATAAAATTACACATACTGCATTGTCTCTGCCAACAAGTTTCCTAACTTGTGTACTGTGATACAAATCTTAATAGAATACAAATAATAATGATAAAATAAAACTACTCTATATTACTTCTCTAAAACAGCTCCAAAACGTACATTTGATGTTGAGTCACTTTGCCACTTATCTGAGAGTGAACCAGCAATGCAGTAAGTATATCTTGTACACTGACAAAACACCATATAGTGCTTGAGTTATTGCTGAATGAGAACAAAACACAATCCACAGTTACTAAGCAAGCAAATCCTAAACACAATCCACAGTTGCTGAAGTAAAATGATGATGTTGCATGCTTGATGTAGGTCTCTGATACATGTATAAATTACATATACATTTAAATAATTTGTACTCTCCATACATAATACAAATTATAGTCGCTTTCTGAGGATCTGTTGCAAATTAGATGTATGTCTATGATCGTAGTTTCCATGCACTCATATATTTTATAACTATTTTTTTCAAAAAAAAAAATATATATAACTATTTGTTGTAGTGAAATTTCAAACTGTGATCCAAGTGAAAACAGTCCCAGACTTTCCTCTGAACAAACATATTAAGTCACATAAATAGGCAAAGCAACTCTTGAAGCTCCTCACAGATTAGGTGGTAAATACCATCACTTCAATAATTAGGAGCAGCCACCTAGCCAGGGCTGAGATGGACAGAAGAGACCATAAAGAAAATATAAGATAACAACAGTTAAAATAAGCGAGTTAAATTGAAATATTTCTAAATTGTACTGGTTTCATTTGACATAAAGGTAATTCCGGATATACTTACATTGACATACAGGTGTTCCCTTTTTGATAATATCTTGAGATGTTCCAAATTTGGGTGCAGATATAACAAGTTGAAAGCTGATGCATCTGAATCTTCTCCATCTATAATAAGATCTTCAAGTACAGGGAAAGAAGAAAACAGCTTCTCCACTGTGTGAGGATAAGGAAACCAAAATGTAACATGTAGCAACTTGAGACAGGGGAAACAATGTGAGGGGGGAGTAACGGAATTAATATTTTTCTGCAGAAACAACTTCAAACTAACCAATGTAAGAAAGGACATCTCGGAATCTCAAAAAACAGTAAGAAAGGAGCCATGTAATAATCATGTGTAATAATCATCTCAAAACACAGTAAGACACGATTCACAAACTGTGCAAACCAATCCGACTCATATCTTACTGGTTGTGGCAAAGTACGGAAAACATAGCCATGTAATAATCATATTCATTGAAATCTAGATTGGGAACTTAAGCCCAGACATTCCTCCATTTATGTGATAAAATGCTAGTCTTTACCGCCTGTCTGATTGAAAAGAAAGAAAGAATGTGGCAAAGAATTGCATCTGGCAACGCACTGATCCTGTCTTCATTGTGTGAGCATAATTTGAGACGCTTTGAGTTTGAAGCCATTTTTGATTTGAAACCTATAAAATGCGGTTCAAATCCCATTAAGTTATAATCATCACAATTCCAAGAAACTAAATGTTTCTCAGAAACTATGCAAAGAACATATGCTATATAAATCATACCCGTCTAGGAGAGTCAGCCATGTTTGAATTGAGTGAACAAAGGGGGGAAGAGGAAGAAGAAATTGAAGCTACTGGAAGAAAACTGCTCGATTTGGTTCCATTTTTCCAAATCAACCTAAACCCACATTGATTCAGTACCCAAGCATAATTGATCTAAATTAATGAACTATACTCAAGCATATTTGATCTCATATCCGTCAAACCCAGAACAATGTCATCTCAAACATTCATCAAATTCAAAGAAATTGAAACCGAAATAGATACAAGACTAACCATGAATCAAATTGCCAAGCAGCCAGCAATCAAGGATTGAGGCTTCGATTTCGAACACAGATGAGAGGCCAGATGAAAGCAGTCAGAGAGAGAGAGAGATCAAACCAGTTATGAAGTGGTATTTCCGAAACGGAGAGATGTGAACACAGAAGAGAAGGATTGTGTAATTACTGAAACAAGGGGAGGATAGAAATCGGTATTTCTGAAAGTTCATTAAACTACAGTAATCACCGCTACAGTGATAAAAGCCAGCCCCTGCTTCTAAAAGCAAGGTACTAGCGGCTTTGGCTTTTCCATCAAAAAAGCTCTGGCTTCTAGAAAAAGTAGGGAAGAAGCTGGTTTACCAAACGCAAGATGTCGAGGTGCTTATAAGCAGGGGAGCAAAAAAGCCCCCCCAAACGCAGCCATGGTGGGTCGACTTCTTGGCCCTAAATCCAAATTCCCAGGCTTTAAAGGTACTATTTATACGATTTGGCATATGAAATCGGGGCTTTCGATTTAAGATATGGGAGATCGATTTGTGTTTCAGTTTGATAGGGAGGCTGAGCGTAACAAAACCTTGCATGGAGGGCCTTGGTTTTTCATAAATACAATGCTCATGCTGGGTGGGTACAATGGGATAAGCCCGGTGGCTGATGTCTCCCTGAATCTAGTGGAAACTTGGGTTGCTATCATGGGCCTTCCGGTAGGGCTACGAAACAAGGCGGCTCTGAACATAGTGGGATTGACCCTGGGTAGGGTGATCCGATTTGACCAGTCTGCGCTGCATAGGAGAGAGCGAAAACAGAGGATTCATTTGGTGCTTGATGTCCGGCGAAGGCTTAGGGTTTGGAAACTCTTTGAATTTTCACCGGCAGTAGCGCAGGAGCTGTCTTTCACCTATGAAAAAGTTAGAGGCTTCTGTCCTAGCTGTGGCTTTTTTGAGCATGGAGAGACAGGTTGCGATGGTTTGTTAACAAAAGAGAAGGATGAAATCTTGGCTCAATTACAAGCCTCTGCTTTGGCTGGACTTTCATTATCGGAAAAATAGCCAAACCCTAAGTCTAAGAGGGAAGGAAACTAGGTTTCTAAGGGTATGCTTACGCTAGTGGACACGGGATCGAGTAGCAAGTTTGGAGAGCCGGTGGAGATGGAGTTTCCTCAGGTTTAGCTTACGGGGAGTGGAGCTATCATGCACGTTGCACCTTTGTTTGCAGGTTTGAATCTCTCTGCTTTCCTAGAGAATTGGACGTCCCAGGTTCATAAAACTATGAGATCGGTGAAAATGGGGTGTGGACTACCTCTGTCTGTGGTTCAGAAGTCGAAGCTGGATGGTGGCAGTGTTACAATGGATCTGGAATCATTTTGGAAACCAGATTTGGTGATTGGGTCCAAGCGAAAGGCTGTGAAAGCTTTAGATCGTGTAGGTAAGAGGTATGGCTCTAACTCGGAACCTCTGCTTCAGGTTGATGATGGTATGAAGCTTGTTTTGCAACACAAAAATGGGCAGCTTATTGTCTTGCCAAGGAAGAAGAAATTGGGAAGGCCTAAGGGAAGTAAGAATAGGCCTAAATGTGTAAGAGCTCTTAAGAAAGAATTACAGGGAAGAAAATCCAAGAAGTGAAGGCTTCATGACACTGATCGTGTGATTCAAGCTTCGGTGGAGAAGGCATGCAAGAACTCTGAGACACTTATGGAGGAACTACATGCAAACGATGGTTCTGTTGGGGATGCAAGTGTTGCATCCTCTTATTGCAATGTTTAATTTCCCTATGGGTCGCAAGGTCTAGTCGCTCGGTTGTCACTTTTTATTTTATTTGCTTCTGAGTCTCTAGGTCTTGTTAGAATAAAGGTGTTTATTTGTCCTTAAAAGGTGGGTGTACCCGGGAGTGCGAGACTCTGTCTTAGTATGGGTCTTTTGTATGTCCTAAAGGACGGCTCTTTCTGTCGGCCCCTATGGGATGTGTCGTTTCTGGTACTGCTTGCTGAATTATAAATCGGACTGACCACCTTTGATTAAAAAAAAAGGGTACTAAAACTAAAATATTACAGATGAATTTTTAGGGCTGGTTGTATCAAAATTTGGGGAGTGAAATTCACACTCCCCATTTTACAATCCACACTCCATGTTTTCTTTTTTAGTATCGTAACATCACATTTTTACAATCCACACTACAAAAAGACAAAACTTAAGATATTAAAAGAAGGAGACATGAAGTATATATTGTAAAATGAGGAGTAAATTTCATTCCCCTAAGATTTTTGCCGAATACAATTAAAAGTACCCAATGTCTAATAGTGTTTTAATTTTGTGGGCCCACAGAGAAGAATAGTTTGGACCTGAGGGTTTGCTTTGTTAGGGTTTCTTAGACAAGTAATCGCCTTCTATACCTCTCTTGTCATCTCCGATGGATGACTAAATGTCACCAAACTTGACATTTATCGTTGTTCTTTCCATTTTTAAATAGGGTCATTTGTCACTTTTAAAAAGCCCAACGTGTTAGTTGGCATAACTACTCAAGTCTTGAAGTTATTTTATTAATAGAAATTCATATCATTAGAATCAATATCTGTTGGCTGGAGTCTACATGTACTTATAACAAGATGACAGCAAGAAAATCTGAAACCATATTCTAAGTAATGCTACTCATTACAAGTCTATTTTGAGCTCATTGTTATAGCGAACTTACATACAAAGAACAACTCCGTGTCTTCTAAGGAAAAATCATTAACTAACCCTCTATTCGCCTACATGCAATTGTGGTACCAACATAATGTCACTTCCTAGGCAACAAATAGGAGTAACTCCTTATTCATAAGCCGCTTGGTTTGCCCCGGTCAACATCTAAGATGGTTATCAATTCTTATTAGAATCATGACCCAAATGTATATAGACTAGTACTTGCAAACCATAGATCGACCCAACATCCCCAACTTTCTTCTCAGACCTAATCGAGAGGAAAACCAGGTCGGCCATGTGTGTGTCAACGAAACTAACGTCAATCCTCACACCACGTCCACCTTACCAGATGCAAGGCGATCACAATCAGCCTCAGATTAGTTCGCCGCCCAGTTAATCAGAATCTTCCTCATCCTACAAAGTCATCCAACCAACTGCTTCACGATCTTGGAATAAAGCAAAAGGCAACTGAACATCGTCTTGCTCCTCACAGTGGAAGATTGAAATCGCCTTGACCCGACTAAAACGAAATCCAAGGCTAGGCAAGGAGGACATCGCCATTGGACACCCTCAGCTAGGGTTTTCTTTATTTGGATGTTATTTTTCTTTCTTCTCCAAGTCTTGTGCTAGAAACAACTTCTCAAGTTCTAAAGTTATATTCTAAAATTAACCGGTTAGCTTCATATTATTTGTTATGGACAATGAAATATTTGATTCAATTGAAAACCAAGGACTATGAAAACAATAATCTGCGTTGGCCATGTTAAAGTGGATCATGTTTGTACAATAAATTTCGTCTATATTATTTTCTCTTCATGCACCAAGTCATTCGTCATTATTCTTTTTCTCAATTTAGTATGTAATTAAACCGTATTTACTAATTTATAAATTCTATAAATATGATTTGAAAAACAAGTGGATCATGTTTGTACCAGGGGCCGTGACCACTTACCCAAATTTGGGCCAATATACTCCCACTTACTCCACTAAGAGTTTTTTTACTCCCATTTACCCAATTTAATATTTAAGTACAGTTTTGCCCTTAACTCAATTATTTAATTACATGTGCATCTCCCTGTCTCTCTCCACTCTCCCCGATCTGCTCTCTCTATCTCTCTCTCTCTCTCTCTCTGTGCCTCAGATCTCTGTTTCACCTGAAAGCTTCCATCACCTCCTTCACTGCCACCTCCTCTTCCATCAAACCTTCCATGAACTCCGTGAATCCAATCCATAGCCTATTGTCGTCGCCGGTACGTTTCGAAGATCAAGGGGGGCACTGGAGAGACTGGGAGACCTTGCGGCTGCGCGGGAAGTCGAGCTCACGGTGGAGCTTGCCGGCGTCGTCGAGGTGGAGGACGCGGTGGGGCTGCTTCGAGAGAACTCTTTGGATTTGGTGGGCGTCAATCTCGCTGATGCTTTGAACTCCGACCGCGCGTAATACGTCCATCGACCTCCGCCAGGTGACCGGATGTTCGCAATTGCTGCCTCTGCAAGTCCTGCAGCACGGGAGTTCTGGTCGGGGCTTTGTTTCCGGTCGGAGCTCGCGAACCGCACCGTTCTGATTTTTTTTTTTTTTTTTTTAAATGGTGGCAGAAGGTCAATAATGAAAGAAAAGAGGGAAAAAAAAAATGAATGCTTATGATAACACGTGGAGTGAACATGTAAAATTGAACATATAAATTGATCAATTGTGCCTGTAGTGTATTCATTTTGATTTTGCGAATTTATGCAATTCACCGATGGGCAATAATATGATTATTAGGGGCAATAATATGATTATTGAGAGGCAATAATATGAGTATTGGGGGGCAATAATATGTTTATTGGGAGACAATAATATGATTACTGGGTATTGTTAGGGGGAAATAAAATCATACGCCGAAATCCGGTCACCAGTCCGGTAGTCGGATTCGGGATTCCGGTGATTATTGGGAGGCAATAATATGGTTACTGGGTATTATTAGGGGCAATAAATTCAGACGCCGGAATCCGGTCACTAGTCCGGTAGTCGGATTCGGGATTCCGGTGACCGGTCGCCGGAGTCTGTCACCTGAGTCCCCGGCCGGCCACAAGTCACCGGAGTCCGGCAATGTCTCCGATGACTTCTCTCACTAAGTGACAAAGAAGGAGAGGGCAAAATTATCCCAAAAATAAATAAAAAGGAATAAAAAAAATACTTAATTGGGTATTAGGGAAATAATCTCTTAGAGTGTTTGGGTAAGTGGGCAATCTCTTAGAGTGTTTGGGTAAGTGGGCAATTTTTAAGCTAAAATTGGGTAAATGATCATTTCTCCTATTATTTTCTGTTCATGCACCAAGTCATTCGTCATTATTCTTTTTCTCAATTTAGTATGTAATCAAAACCGTATTTAATAATTTATAACTTCTATAAATATGATTTGAAAAACAAGTGGATCATGTTTATACAATAAATTTTGTCTATATTATTTTATGTTCATGCACCAAGTTATTCGTCATTATTATTTTTCTCATTTTTCTTTTAATCAATCTTATTTTCCTCAAGTTAGTATGTAATTAAACCGTATTTACTAATTTATAAATTTCATAAATATGATTTGGAAAAAAAGTGGATCATGTTTGCACGATAAATTTCATCTATATTATTTTCTCTTGATGCACCATGTCATTCATCATTTTTCTTTCTTGAAATGTAGTATGTAATTAAATCGTATTTGACTAATTTTATAAATTCTGTAACTATGATTTGAAAAACATTTATGTATTGGATACGATATTAATTACCATTCCATAGTGTTATTAGAATTCTCGCTATAAATGAATTGAAATTCCAGGCCTTGTTCGACATCAAAAATTTGTCAACTGCAGACAATGTGCCATTCGGAATTAAGTAGATATTTTTGTCCATTTGATTTCTTTTTCAAGGTGTTAACTGTTAAGTTCTCAATCCTAATACTTCTTTCCATGGTAAGATTATATCATTTTTCCAAAACATATCTAGAATGTGAGAATGTTCTTCCTCTGGTTTGCAATTTGATTTTTCAGCGACTTTTCTTTTTATTTTCTTTTGGCCTAACATATCTCCTCTCTTTTTTGTAGCCATTCTCTAAGATTGTGATTGAAGAAAATCATGATGATGCTTCATTTCAAATTACATATAAGTGTCTCACTAATCTATCGAATCAACGTTTTACCAAATTATGCATGGTACCCATCTCCACGAAAGCTCCTTTTATTTATATTTTATATAAAAATAATTTTTTTGTTATTTTGGAGCTTTATGTATATAAGCTGGTGAGTTGTGAATTTTTGGTTAAATAACCAACACCATATTATGAATTTGAATCTCATGGACGTATTATGAATTTGAATCTCATGGACAAACGGGATGGGGCAAGGTGGGGATGGGGACAAAATTAATATTCAAAAACAATCTCTTTAGTAGAGAATTTATTATTCCTATATTAATTAATAATAATTTATCAAATCAAGTATTATAGTAATTAGAAAACTTTTCTTTTGATTTGCCTTATTCTAATTTTTCACTTTCTGTGGCAGTGTTCTTTTACCCTGGCAGGTCCTCTCTTTATATAACTTAATTATACCAGCAAAGGCACCTTCCATCCAAGCTTTACAGAAGTTATGAGTACATGGTATCGTAACTGGGGTAGTCAAAACCTTCTGACATATGAGGCAGCCAAACCCTGTCAGAATCTCTTCCATGTTCTGTCTCCGCTGATAAACTCTCTTCACTTTCACTTGCTAAGTGGTGGAGGCTCTTTTCACATCTAGTACATCTTTTCCTCAATCATAGTCCCATGACGGAGATCATTTTCTTTTTGTTATATCAATGGCATTTTTCAACTTCCTAACAACTGGGAGAGGCCTTGGACGGTCCCCACTAAACACCATATGTCCAAGGAGCAGGTTCGTTGTCACATCTCATGAAAAGATATCCGCATACCTTAAACCCTGGCATGGGTTCCCTTCTTCCGCCAATATTTCTCATTTCTGTATCGCACTACCTCTTCTCTTGGTGCATATGAAGAGCACTAACTGCTTGAACAGGGTAACCCATTCGGCAACTTAAACTTGACTGCCTTATTCATATGTGTGAGCTCTTGATCTTTACTCTGTTTCTTATTCGTCCGCTTATTTCCACTCAAATCCCTTCCACCACTCCTGGTTAAATGAACCACTGGCCATGACCTCGACATTCCCTCTTCAATAATTGACCTAAAATGGTTATACCAATGTTGATTGTGATGGAGTGAGTCAACTATTAATTGATATTAAGAATGTACTAATTTTTTTTTTTTTTTGAAATAAAGGTCTGGTGCGGCTGCCCTCAAGCCTTGAACTAATTATTATTTATTGTAACTAGAATTAGTATATGTTGTAATATATTATTTTACTCATATTATACATCGATATATTAGTATAAATTACCTCTAAGAGAGATGAATAAGATTATGTTGAATATTCATCATATTTTCTTTATTTTTCTTGATTTGGTATCAGAGCGAGTCCTTCTCCAACCATGTCGTTATAGACTCAATTTGGATTTCTTAAATTGGTCATCGAAAAAATTTTGATTGGATTGTTACTTGATTGGCCCACACTCTAATATGGTAATTGAATTTGTTGATTGATTGCACATGCAGACATAACTTTGGTTACACGTAAGTAATATATTAAAGAAAAAAAGATCTCACATTACAAAACAACAAATAATATAATTTATAAGTAGGTGACTCACACCCAATTGTACTGAAATCTTTTAAGCTAAAACTAGGCCCAACCCATGGGTAAAATACCTTGACCCATCCCAACTCACTAGAATGGTCCGTGCCAATTTTAAACGTGCCGGGCCTAGCGGTCGTTTGCCATGCTATCGACCTCATGTTATTTGACTGCCCAATATCATCGACCTCATATTTGACTAATATGAGGTCGATGACTAGATGTAGCTCATAGAAATTTCAATTTGTGAGTTTAAAAGTTTTCTATCTTAAAAAAAAAAAAAAAAAAAAAAAAAAAGCTCTGTTTTGAGAAACTTAAATCCATTCTCGAATTAAAGTGGTAACAATATTTTACTATTCTCAATTGATCTATCAAATTTTAATTTTGAGAAGTTTGGGAAAGTGTTTTGATCAAAGAAAATTAACCTCAAGCTATTATGTGAAATACTGAAATTTATATTTATGGCATTCATTTTTGTTCACTTAGATTTATTTGACTCGATCATAAGTTGCAATTTTGTATAGTTAAGTGGAAAGTTGTTTTTCATGGGGTTTATGTGCAACCAGTAGCATAGCTAAAAATGTCGATAACGACCTCATGTTATTTGACTAACATGAGGTCGATGAGTAGAGGTAGTTCATAGAAATTTCAACTATTGAGTTTAAAAGTTTTCTATCTTTAAAAAAAAAAAAAACAAAAAAAGGTGTTTTGAGAAACTTAAATCCATTCTCGAATTAAAGTGGTAACAATATTTTACTATTCTCAATTGATCTATTATGTGAAAGCTATATTTATGGCATTCATTTTTGTTCACTTAGATTTATTTGACTCGATCATAAGTTGCAATTTTGTATAGGTACGTTGAAAGTTGTTATTTCATGGGGTTTATGTGCAACCAATAGCATAGTTAAAAATGTCGATAACGAGGGTCAAACCCAAATACATTTTTAAACTATAGAAAAAATATATTTTTACGTAAAACTTTGAATATGTTTTAGGGAATCAGAAATTGAAAGAAATTTGCTGTGTATTCTCATTGATAATAGGGGCCTCTTTATATAGAGGATTACAAAGTATAGAATCTCAATCATACAAGGAAAGTAATCGTACATTGAATAGGAATCTAGATCCTTCTAATTAAACTCTATTACCACTAGGTCAAGTAACCTAGAGTTTGGGCTAAACACAAATTAGGGTTTACTTGAACACTCCCCCTTGTGTTGCCCAAACGCGGTGCTTCTCTCGTTGCCTCGCTAAAAACCTTGCCGAGTAACAAAAACCCAGTGGGACAACAATAACCTCGGTCGAAGGGGAAAAAGAGCACAACACACCCTTCACGCTTCGAGACGAACATGTAGACATCTCCCCCTGATGTCTGTGCCTCCCCCTGATGACTACGATCATGAGAGTTCAGATAATTTCCGCAAGCCAATTCTTGCCACATGTTTCTCGAACGTGGATTTGGGCAATGACTTAGCGAACAAGTCTGCCACATTGTCCTCAAATCGAACCTGGTTCACTTTGATCTTGAGGAGCTTCTGTTGTTGCTGATTGTAGAAGAATTTGGGTGATATATGCTTGGTGTTATCGCCTTTGATGTAGCCTTGCTTCATTTGTTCAATGCAAGCAGCATTATCCTCATAAATGCTCGTTGGCTCATCTGTGTTAGACTTCAGACCACAATTGCTTCGAATATGCGTAACTATGGATCGAAGCCATATACATTCATGAACTGCTTCGTGAAGAGCAATAATCTCTGCATGATTCGAAGAGGTAGCGACTAAGGTCTGCTTTGTAGACCTCCAAGATATCGCGGTCTTTCCCATGGTGAAAACATAACCAGTTTGGGAGCGACCTTTGTGTGGGTCAGAGAGGTACCCAGCATCAGCAAAACCTTCCAAAACACTTATATCGTTTTGGGATGGGGAGAGGGAACGAAGTCCATCATGTGTGGCGTCCCTGGCACTTGATGGGTCCGAATCCATCTTCTCTTTGTAAGGATAGAACAAGCCCATATCAATCGTACCACTTAGGTATCGAAAGATATCTTTAACACCAGTCCAATGGCGTCGTGTTGGCGCAGAGCTATATCTAGCTAGCAAGTTCACAGCGAATGAGATGTTCGGTCTTGTGCATTGTGCTAAGTACAATAATGCGCCTATTGCACTTAGGTAGGGCACTTCTGCCTCTAGCACTTCTTCGTCGTCATCTTTTTGACGAAATGGATCATTCTTTGGATCAAGACTACGAACGACCATTGGGGTGCTTGAAGGCTTAATCTTGTCAGTGTTGAAACGCCTAAGCATCTTTTGGGTATAAGCCGATTGATGAATCAGGATACTATCTCTACGGTGCTCAAGTTCTAAATCGAGGCAAAACCGTGTTTTCCCAAGATCTTTCATCTCAAACTCGGATTTCAAGTGTTCAGCGGTTTCCCTTAACTCTTTAAGGGTGCCAATTATGTTCATGTCATCGACATAAACCGCTACTATTGCAAATCCGGAACTTGTCCTTTTTATGAACACACATGGGCATAGTTCATTGTTGACATATCCCTTCCCAATCAAGTAGTCATTTAGACGGTTATACCACATCCGTCTGGATTGTTTCAATCCATATAGTGAGCGTTTCAATCTAATCGCAAACGCGCTCCGTGATTTAGAGCCACTTAATTTGGGTAACTGAATTCCATCTGGAATTTTCATGTATATCTCTGTATCTAGATCCCCATATAGATACACAGTAACCACATCCATAAGTTGCATGTTCAGTTTTTCGGAAACTACCAAACTGACAAGGTAGTGGAACGTTATAACGTTCATTACGGGAGAATATGTCTCCTCGTAGTCGATTCCAGGGCGTTGTGAGAAGCCTTGTGCCACAAGGCGAGCTTTGTACTTTACAATCTTGTTTCTCTCATTACGCTTTCTAACGAATACCCATTTGTGACCAACTGGTTTGGTGTTGTGTGGTATCGATACAACTTTGCCAAATACCTTTCTTTTCGCTAGCGAATCAAGTTCTGCCTGGATCGCATCTTTCCATTTTGGCCAGTCAGCTCTACGTTGGCATTCATCAACGGAGCGTGGTTCGATATCATCGGTCTCAATAATCTCACGCGCCACTGAATACGCGAATACATCATCAATGATGATGGAGCTTCTTTCCCACGTCCCATGTACACTAGTGTAATTTACAGAGATCTCTACGTTCTCAGGGATAGGTTCTGACATTGAGGCGTCCCCCAATGATGTCTCTTGGACATAACCATAATCCGGAACATTCTCATGGGACGGATTTTGAGTATCGATGATCAAAGGATTTGTTTGTGCCTCATTCGCTCTCTTTCTAGGGCGAGTATCCTTCGAACCAATTGGTCTACCGCGCTTCCTAGCGAGACCTGCGGCCATAGACGCCGCATCATTGCCATCCTGGGCAATGGCGCCATCTCCTGGTGTCACAGGAGTGGCGTTATGTCCATTATTCGGGACATTAATCCTTGCAGGCACGTTTGCAGCAGGTATATGTGATCTCGTCACTTTGGCAACATCAGAAAACGCATCAGGCAGAGTGTCTGCTACGTTCTGAAGCTCGATTATTCTTCGTACTTTAAGTTCGGACTGTGCGGTACGGGGATTGAGATGAGACATAGTGGGGACAGACCACGACAATTCATGTCGTTCCTGTTGAACATCTGTGTTCTTATCTCCCCCTAACGATGGGAAGACTGTCTCATCAAAGTGACAATCCGCAAATCTTGCAGTAAAGAGATCGCCTGTCAAGGGTTCAAGATAGCGGACGATGGTTGGAGATTCATATCCAACGTAAATGCCCATTCGTCGTTGTGGACCCATCTTAGTACGCTGTGGCGGCGTAATAGGCACATAAATGGCACACCCAAAAATGCGTAAGTGCGAGATATCAGTCTCGTACCCAGTCACTAGCTGTAACGTAGAGTAAGATTGGGTTGCAGTGGGTCGTAGACGAATTAGCGTCTCTGCATGCAATATTGCATATCCCCAAGCAGAAACAGGGAGATTGGTGCGCATAACCAATGCCCGTGCTATCATCTGTAGTCGTTTGATAGCGGCTTATGCGAGACCATTTTGAGTATGAACATAAGGAACTGGATGCTCTACATCAATCCCCAGTGACATGCAATAGTCATCGAACGTTTTCGATGTAAACTCCCCAGCATTATTAAGTCGAATCGACTTAATGGGATGGTCGGGGTAGTGAGCCCGTAGACGGATAATCTGGGCGAGGAGTTTAGCATAAGCAGCATTTCGAGTGGACAATAGCGCGACATGTGACCAGCGTGTCGACGCATCAATCAATACCATAAAGTATTTAAAAGGTCCGCATGATGGTTGAATTGGTCCACAGATATCCCCTTGGATTCTCTGTAAGAACGGATCGAGTATTTTAGGATCCTTTGCGTAGGACAGTCTCGGTCCTAATTTCCCGAAGGAACAGGCTTTACAAAATGAGCGAGGGGCCCTAGAAGCAACCAATGAGGATTTTGGTTGGGCCTATGCGTCTGTAGCGCTATTAGAAGCAAAGTGTGTGACTACATCTCCCAACATGGCGTTGGAGCCATGGGAATTAGTATGTATGGCGTCATGGCCATTGGGAGGAACAACCATGGCGTCATGCTCATGGTTGGCGCCATTGATGGCGTCATCACATGGGA
Source organism: Rosa rugosa (assembly GCF_958449725.1). Lineage (NCBI taxonomy): Eukaryota > Viridiplantae > Streptophyta > Magnoliopsida > Rosales > Rosaceae > Rosa > Rosa rugosa. Next base: position 41,904,721 of record NC_084820.1, read on the forward strand.
CTTGGGCGGCCCTATGGCGCCCCAAGACGGCTGCAGCGCCAGATGCTGCAATTGTTGCGGTCTTGCTAAGTCCAGGAATCAATTTTCGATTCTTGCTTCTTCTCACTCTGAAGAATGGATGTCCGTGTGAAGTCTTTAGTATACGGAGCATCATATCACGACCAGGGTGTCCTAGTCGATCATGCCAAAGCCAATATGTTTCAGAATCCAAGAGATCTTCTCTTATTACATTATTGGATTCAATAGGTCGAATTGTAGTGACATAAAGTCCACTAGATTGACACATAAGCTTCTCTAAGATGCGCTTTCGTCCGCAATCATTAGAGGTAATGCAAATGAACTCCTTTCCGTTCTCAGTATGCGTTTCCGCATGGAATCCGTTGGCTCTTATATCCTTAAAGCTCAATAAAGTTCGATTTGCCTTAGGAGCGTAGAGAGCTTCAGTGACTTTAATCAAGGTGCCATTTGGCAATAGGAATTGGGCCATCCCATGTCCTTGAACTAAACCTGATGGCCCAGCCATCGTAGTTACAGAGGAATATGTAGGCAACATCTCTAAGAATAATTGCCTATGTCGTAGAATGGTGTGCGTAGTCGCACTATCCGCAAGACATTGTAGTTCATCCATTCCTTGAAAAGTGGTCGGAAATTCTTGACCGGAAAAGTTAATGTAGATGGCCGGAAAAGTCACCGGAAAGTGGCCGGAAGTCGGCGGAAAAGTCGTCGGAAAAAGGTTGACCGACGAGGTTGACCGATCTGCTGACGTGGCACGGTTGCTGACATGGCAGATCAGTTGCTGACGTGGCAGGCTGACTAGGTGCTGAATGGATGATGACGTGGCTCGAGTTCTGGGCTGACGTCAGTGGGCCTTGGGCTGCTGGGCTTCTGTCTGTCTCTGGGCTCGCACGTGGGCTGCTGCTCGTGGGTTTGACTGTGGGCTGCTACACGCGGGTCCGGCTCCTTGCTTATGGGCTTTGGGCTGGATTGGGCTCTGAACAAAATAGGGTTGCAGGCGGTTTGGGGTGCAGGTGCTTCAGGCAGGCGGTTTGGGTATTTCTAGGCCAGTTCCGATGATGGTTTTTTAGGTTCCCGGAATCTGGGGACGAGGTGCAGCTACTCACAAAAGGTGGCCATGGAGGGTGGACGAGAAGATGGCAAACCAGGCAGGAGATCTTCAGATTCTTCTTGGGAGGCCGGTTTGGTCACTTCTGGCGACCGGTTCAGGTCGATTCCGGCCGGTTTTGGGGGCAGCGCTGCCGATTTTGGGCTCCTGGAGGTGAAAGCTTCAAGGTGGGTGGCGGTGGTTCCTGGGATTTGAAGGCTACGAATTTAGGGTTTCAGGGTTAGGGCTTCGTGCTGATAACGTGTTTTAGGGAATCAGAAATTGAGAGAAATTTGTTGTGTATTCTCATTGATAATAGGGGCCTCTTTATATAGAGGATTACAAAGTATAGAATCTCAATCATACAAGGAAAGTAATCGTACATTGAATAGGAATCTAGATCCTTCTAATTTAACCCTATTACCACTATGTCAAGTAACCTAGAGTCTGGGCTAAACACAAATTAGGGTTTACTTGAACAGAATAGTCATATAAATTATCGATTAGTATTAAAAAGAGTCTATGCATAATTCAAGGATATATAAGCCTTTTTATATGTAACAGTCATAATTCTTTCTTTATAAACTCCAAAATAAAGTTGACTATAAACAAAATTATCGGGTAGGGACCTAGAATCCTGTAAAAGATAAAGTGGAGACCACTAGACCCCTAATGCAGATGCTCGCCTAATGCTCAAATTTATAGAGGTGGAGATTTGGAGACTCCAACTCCACCACATTATTTAAGGGTAAATTTTATTTCACTTTCCAAACCTTTACACATTAAATCATTTGTGACGTTGCAAATCATGTGTGCCCATTTGCTCACCAATTTCCAACTGATAGTTTTTCTAGCTATCAATTAATTGGTACGATATGATTATGCATTCCCAAAATTTATCATAAAAGGGAATCCAGAAGAGTTATGTTTTCAAATAATAAAAAGGTTAACAAAAGATAACTAATGATTGGACAACATTGGTTAAAAGTGGTGAGTACAAGGACATTTCTGATAACACTAGAATTGCAAGAACACAAATCATTAAGATGTAAAAGTAAAGAGGTAAAAGAAATTAAATCTTTAATATAACTATCCTAATTATATCCCTAAAATAATGAAGAGCAAGAGTTGGAATTATTGATTGTCTCCGGAAGAAGGTTGATGCACATCGGGATCGTTCTTTAGTTCATTCTAGCTTCCTGGAGGGAGCTCTCATCTTTTTCCTGAAGTGGACATAGGAGAGAAGAAAACCCAATAGTCCGAAATTTGGCCTTGGGCCAAGTGGTTCCTCACCAAAGTTAGACCGAGCTGAGGGATAAGTATAAGCCCATTAACAAAAGGGCGGAATAGAATATATTTTGGTACAGAGTCATAAACCAAATCTAATTTATTCTCATCTTAACAAAATGAACCAAAAGATATCGGCTTCCAAGTTCCAACCATCTTGGCTGTGACTATTTCATCCGTTGGTGGATAAAATAAAATAAAGTTGACAGCGACCACCAAATTGGTTAGGGTCTTACAAATATGAACAAACCATATTCTTTTACAATTAATAAATTTTATTTAAACATTCCTTTTTACTTGATACACATCACAATTTTTTTTTAAATTTTTTATCCTTATTTCACCCTTCTAAATAAGAAAAATTAAGTCCCCAACCTCTACTTCTGATCTATTCCATGACAAGCGTGCAATAACGATGGAGAAGGCGGGAAGGGAGGGACCGACAGGGTGAGAGAGAGAGAGGGAGGGAGGGGGAGAGAGAAAGAGAGGGAGGGGAGAGAGAGAGAGAGAGATCCAAATTAAGAAGAAATGAAACCACTACAAATTTGGTTGTTTTAAATTTCAAATAGAAGTTGAAGATTTTGTCTAAAAAAAAAAAAATTGACATTGAGGAACAAAATATATTTTAGGATTGCAAATCATCATAGATATGGTTTGAAAATTAAAAGCAGCATTGTTGGAATTAACTTCTCCCATGTGGGAGATGCATTAGTTCTTTTTTTCTTTAGAGATTAATATCACTTCAAACCCAAATACTAACTCAAAATCAAAAAAAAAAAAAAAAAAACATAACTAAAGCATGGCCTTAAGAATTTGCAAAAAGAGTAAATCAAAATAGTAGAATCGCGGTGATTTGATGTGAGAAGAGAAAGGAGGAGAAGGATGGGAGAGGAATGGTAAACAAGAAAAATTTGGGAAAAAATCGACAAAAAAATTAAAGGGTGTGTATTGATAAAATAGATATGTGTATAAATTACTCTTTACAATTTTATATTTATATTTGGCATAAAATCACAAAGGCTTAATTGTCAATATGCCCTTGAAGTTGGCCGTATTTGTCGATCTGCATCCCAAACTTACAATTGTGAAAATTAGTACCTTTTACTTGGCAGTTGGCACAAATTACTAATTTACACCATAACATCGTTAAATGAGGAATTTTCCATCCTTTTTTTCAATCAAAATTTTTCTCCTTTGAGAAGGTTTCAAATATTTGTTTGATTTTTTCTTTAATTTTTTAAATTCTAATCCTTATGTTTGACTTGTTAATTGACACTTTAACTCACTAAACGTTGATTAACATCATTACAGTGACTCATTTTCAGCACAGTGTTACACTTTGGTATCTACTATTAAATGTACAGTTACTAACCATTAAAATGAGGAAATTTTTGTCCAAAGCACATAAAAATAACTTTTAGATTTGCAAAAAAAAAAATTAATCTAAAAAAAGGGGGTTTGACTTTGACAATTTTCTCTCGTAATTATGGCAAATTTATTGCTGACTATAGGTTATGATGGTCTTTTGAAGGTGAAGAAAAAGTAAATATGCTAGAAATACCCTAAAACATTTTCACTTGGTTCTCTGCGTATAGTAGATGATGTGCAATGCTAAACCAAATGAAAGATGAAGTGGAGACGAGTTTACAATCGTGCCTAATTTTGGGATGACACGGCCCATTCATTATCGTGTTAGGGCTCGTGCAGGCCCATTTACTTGAATGTCAACCCGGCCCAGCCCATGGCCCGAGCCGTGCTCGTGCTAGGCCATCCTAATATTAAGCACGATTTAAAATTTTTAATTTATGTATTTAAATTTATTTATTTATAATTAAAAATTAATTTTATTTAACTACTTAGAAAAATAAAATAAATAAATCTCAAATACTTTTTTAATCTTAGTAAATATAGTTTCCTAATGATTTTTACATTCCACTATAAGAAAGAAAGAGAGAAAACTCAAAAGATTTAGGCGAATTAATCGAGACTCATTGACGTTCACTAAATACTAAGCATAGCTCCCGACACAAGTAGGGAATTATTAGAAATAAAAACAACTAACTAAATTAGCAGCCTAATGTTCCAAAGAAACAATCCAACCTAAAGCCTAAACAGCTGGCCACGACTGCCACTGCCGTTGGAGCCACAGAACAAGAGACCACGCTCTCGGCACCACCACCAGATCCGTCGACACCCTGACATTGCCAGAAACCACCAGCACGAGGCTAGAACCTACCCGGAACAAGTCCCCAGCATCCTAAGCTACATAGAAAACCCATGATGCCATCGAGCTGCCGCCTGGAACAATACCAAAACCGGCCACGCCACCTAAAGTCGCCCTTTGAACTAGAGCCCATGACCCCATCCATCCCAGATCTACAGCAACTCGAACCTGATGACACCATCCCTGTCCAGCCTCTAAGCCAAACTGTCTCAAAACTAAGAAGCACGCCCTAGAAACATCACTTGTCCGGCAACGACACCACAACGTCAGCCTGACCAACGTTGGAGATTACATGCATTTCTATGCGCGTAATTGCACTCTAAATACTAGAATTAAGCTAATCTTTAAGTCAATTATTATGTAATTACGTCATTTTTATTTATTGTGTAGGAAATAAGCGGATTTGCTGAAATCGAGAGAAAATGATACAAAAATGGAGCAATTCGGAGTTTCCGACAAAAAGACGAAATAGACAGTGCCAGTCAATCGTGGTCAATGCCATTAATGAAGCGTAATCTTATTGCCTCCGAGAATACATGCAAAAGTGCATGGAGAAAAGAAAAGAAGCGAAAATGAGTACAAAGGAAGAAGAAAGAGGGAGAGAAAGAAAAAGAAAGGAAAAAAAAAAGGCTGCGCAGAAGAGAAGAAAATGATGGTGGTGCATGACGTCATTCTTCTTCCCCTTTCTTCCTTTCTTTCTTCTTCCTTTGTACTCCTTTAAGAAGCTCTTTTCTCTTCTCCATGCACTTTCGCACATATTCTCAGAGGCAGTGGGATTATGCTTCACTAATGGCATTGACCACGGTTGACCAGCACCGACTATTTCGTATTTTTGTCTGAAACTCCGAATTGCTCTATTTTTGTATCATTTTCTCTCGATTTCAGCAAATCCGCTTATTTCCTACACAATAAATAAAAATGAATTAATTACATAATAATTGACTTAAAGATTAGCTTAATTCTAATATTTATAGTGCAATATGCGCATAGAAATACGTGTAATCAATGCGCAGCCACCACCAGACGAGCATTGATAGAAATTGGGGAGTAGAAATGTGCGGCGATATGGAGAGCAAAGCTAGGGTTTTCTCTCTTTTCAAATATAATCGGAAAAAAAATACTTATGTTAAAACAAGGATATAATGTTTTCTTTCACTATGTCAATATTAATGGAATTGCAAGGGTGAAATTGTCAAGAAATTTTGAATAAATAGATCTAATGTTCAAATCTCATCATTTTAATTTTTTTTTATATTATTAAAAATGGAAGGAAGTTTCATGTCGGTAATAGGCCAGCCTGCAATATGTCGTACTCGAGCCGTACCAAGTCCATAAGCTAATATAACTCAGCTCATCCCAGCACACTAGAATGGACCGTGCCGATTTTAAACGTGTCGCGCTCATGCCATGCCGGGCCTAGCTGCCCGTTTGCCACCTTAATCATCCGTTATTTGATGGTCATGGACAAACCTAATAACGACATTATATATGGTTGGGTGGAAACTTTGGTTTGCACTTTGGACTATTTTGTAGGACAAATTTTTATATTTTTTGCTGGAATTTCATGGGTGGGATCGATGATCTGAATAATGAAAAACTTATTGGTCAGAGATCATTGATTAAAATTGATAAGTATAAATGCATACATGTTAAGATTAAAAGTTCAGGGACATAAACAACCTAGAGTCAGAGGAATGGGAGGTCAAAAATGAAATTAGCTAAGAGAAATATCCGTAATTGATAAACTAAAACCACAAACCAAAACTAAAACCACCCTATGTTCCATGATCTATAGGTCTACTGGAAACATGAAACAAAAACATGCAAAATATAAGGCGCCTAGAAACATGAAACACAAACATTGCAAGTAAATGAGATAAGTAAGAGTTACTTGCGATCAAGGGAGAGGCTAAAAATAAGAAAGATATGAAAATATATAGAAATTAGAAAACTAAATAGAAGTATGAGACTGGTAATGTCACGATCCGAAAACAATTGGATATACAAGTACATTATTGATATCTCACGTAAAGTTACAGTTTGAAGTCTATAATTATCCATCTCCTACATGGCTCCTCATTAGTAGGGATTTTACAAAAAATAAATAAATGGTGTTTGGAATAAAATATAACTTAATATAACTTTTACTAGAATCAAGTAAAGCAAAGATGAATTTGACAACATTTATCATCAGAAGTCGAAGGAAATGAAGAGGCAGGTTTTTAGGTGAAAATGAAAACTAAATGTATGATAGAAGAAAAACAAATGCTACATAATTAACGTAATCTATATATACAACTTTACATCCAGATCAACTATAAAACAGCTAACATCATCAGTGAAGCTAATTAAATTAGAGGGAAACCTATAAAAAGGAGATTAACAGCACCTTAACGACATATGCCTCTTATCTTTAATGATACACCTGTTAGCTAGTCATATATTATTTCTTTTTTCTTTTTGCTTACAGTTTTCAGTATTGTTTTACTTGAGTCCCAGCACTTGGATAATGGAACCTGAAAGTAATGCGTTAGAAACTATATCCATGACTAAAACATGAGATTTTTTGAGATGTTTGAGTAAAGCATGTAAAATATTAACCTCAGTATTAAGCCGGATCTAATTTTAATTTTTGTAGCTCGTCTTGGGCAATCATGAGCCTACACAATACACCAAACCAACATCCAAAACTATTAGCATTTGAAGAACAAAACAATGAATCTGCATGTGTACGTTTGTTATTATTTATACCTCTTATGCAACTCAGATATTTCATTAACTAACTCCGTCTCCCTTTCATTAGCTTGAGGCTGCAACCAAACACACACAGGTTAGTGTGTGTAGTATAGAAAAATCACCTAACATCAACTCAGTAAAGCTAAATAACAACTATGCTCTAATATAGAAAAGAAAAAACAGTGGGGGAGCTAAGAAAAGAAATTTAGGTGAGCTAAATTCCTATGTTAAGCTATAATTATATTGTTTGTCCTTAATAGCAACATATGCAGCATAATGGTTTGCCCAGCTTCTTTCACACCAAAGGTCAGTGATTCGACTCTTCATGCAGGTAATGTATAAGGTTTTTGGTTTTTCTGAAAAAAATTTACCGAGCGGCAGTACCCCTTAGCTCCCCCACTGAGAAAGAACATACTGATGGTGAAATTTGGCTTCAATTGTAAATTTATAACACAATTTCTTTATTTCTGTATGTCACTGTTAAAGTTCCTTGACCCCATGGCCTAGCTAAGTAGCCACCGAGCCCAAGAATGTTAAGCACTAGCACTCTATAGAGTATGAGACCACAAGAAATTCTATAGTCATTCACCAGCTAATTGGACTTTCTACTCCCAGATTTTATTAATATAAAATAGAAAAAATGGAACGTTGGGTAAGTGAGTGTATAGTTTTATTTATCTTTCACTTCTTATATTAATTCATTTGGCATTTATATTAGGTTTTATAAATTATATTGGAAGGGAGAGCATGAAAGCCTTTAGGACGTACCAAAGGTTTCTCTATCCCATTAGTAGCCTGGGTGGATCCTCCATCAGCTGAACGGTTGGCTGAAGTCAATTATTGAAACAGTAAGTTAGGATAAGCCTAAAGTAATTGAAAAATGTTTAAAATGAATTGGCAACACTGGGTTGAACCTGTGAAATCTCCGGGAGCAATTTGCTTCATTAAAGTAAGAATATTCTCCTGTTGAGCGGAATATAGAGGAATTAATGTGTATCATACTTGAGATATAGAGAAGTACAAAATAATTGGCCAACACATACCCTTTGTATAATATTTGTCTGCAAAATAGAGTTTAACAAAGGGAAAAGAGAATAGCCCGAGAGAGCTGGTGAGATGACATCAGAAGGTGATGTTAGTGGTGATGGTGGTAAGGGTGATGGAAGAGCTGATTGCAGAGAATTTGCAGGATTCATGCTAATCACCTACATAACAAGGAACATTTCCATAGGACATTCAGTAAAAGTAGTATCTACAATATTCTTCTGATGATTTTTAATAGGCATGTAGGCCATCTTATATTCTAGAACCAAGACTTTCGTATCCAAAGAATTTTGATAGGGAACTGGTCCGAAACCGACCATAATACTCTGAAGCTGCATTAGTACGCAGATTTGAGTTCTAGTTTATGGTGAAAACAAATCATAATGTCACAACCATTCTAACTTCGACATATACAATGATAGCTTTACTCCTTTTACAAAGATATTCTTATTAACTAACTCAGCAACGCTAGATTCAGAGAAACGTTCCATTGATATATGAAAACTATGATCGAAAATGCAGTCTAAGGTAAGAATTATATGATCATTGACAAAGTAAACCAAAAGAGAGGATTTTCATGTTAAAATAAGATTATGCACCCTAATTTTTTTTTTTTTAATCAAGGTAGCAGTCATCAGGAAATAGCAACCTTAAATATTATCTCAAAAAGCTTTTCTGTCACACTTCTAATACCATGAGGTTATATGACAGAGCTCTGAATTTGAATCATGGAAACATCTTAGATGTAAACCAACCACACCCCCCCCCCCCCCCCCCCACCAAAAAAAAATGATATACCCGCAATAAGAGAATTGCATGTGCCTGAAGGAGTTGTCAGGTGCTCTCATAGGGTCAGGTATCCATAACGTGGATAAAGAGGTTCAGATGCCTTGCATAGGAGTAGCGATGATACTTTATTTGTCTGTTTGTTTTAGTGTGGCGAAGTTACAATTAAGTTGTTACCCATTATATTAGTTTGAGGTTTATGTCTAAAATGTAAATGACAAAAAGCATAGACAAAGCAGCTGATACAAGAACTTAACAGGTATTTTGGCACAATTGTGCTAACCTCAAAACTACGAACCTGCAAGCTGTGACTCTTTTGCAATAAAGGAATAGGAACGACCTGAAAACAAAAAGCCAAATTATTTACAGTCTTCACATGCAAACAAAGTTTAAAGTCGGGTACTTACTGAAACAACCTTTTCCAGTTCAACATTCTCGGATGTGACTTTGAAGCGTCCTTTCTGCTGAACAACTGGTGCCTTTGCTTTCTCATCTAGTTCATCAGTATTTGCTGCATCAATAACAATAATCTTATTATTTAAGAATGAAATTAGGGGTTTGATACACACATACACATTTGTTTGTGTACAATAGTTCAAGGAATAATTATTCTATGATGTTTACATTATAAAAAGGACTTGTTTCATAAAGCTAAAGGCACTCGAAAATCTATAACAGCTAGCTACATAAAACTAAAAAGCAAATACATAATACGAAAGCACAAAATCACAGAAGACATGGTTAGACCCCTAGTCTGGAAAAACAAATATCTCTACAAAAATGCCCACAATGAAGTCCAAAATAAACTCTCCACCAAGTCTACCTATTCCAAAAATTTTCCTTCAGAAATCGTAAAACTCAACCAGAGACATTAAATACACAATAACTGCACAAACCTCTCATGAGGATGCATATGTAAGAGGCCAGAAATTCTCAATCAACCTTGCATGTTCATGCCACAATCTCGCTGTGATTGGACCATGAACAAAAGTGGTCAGCATAGTAGCTTCCTCTTTACATCTTTACGCACTAAATAAACCAGACGGTGACACTACTACTAGACCTCCCCATAGAAAATAGTCACATGTACTAAGTTACTAGCCCTTCCATAAGCAATAGTCCAACTAAGAATTTGTGACTTAAAAATTACTTGAGCCACTCTCGTCTCAGATGGATTGAACAAGAAAGGGATAGTTTATGAATCAACCAAATAGAACCGAACTTACCAGGACCTTTATTAGGTCAAAAAATATTCAATTAAATCTTTTAAATTAGAAGGACAAAAAAATCACCACTTCGAATAGCCTTTAAATTTTTCCAGAAATTAAAATTTCAGCCCATTGGAAATGAAAAGAGACCAAAGAGGCAGCAACTTCCACATTGTGGACAGGATACACCTATACGGACATGGATATAATAGGTACACAGAACACTCCTTAATCTATTGAGCTAGCTCCCCAAATTTTTCTTCTCATTTCCCAGAGCTAAATGAATGCTAGTAGTAAAGGAACTAATTCCCCGAAAAAATAGATCATATATATGTAAATATATACACACACACACACTACTCTAAGGACCAATTTGATCCCAAATCACCACAACAGTCCCATTAGCATTAGGGCCTTGTTTATCTCATACCAACAGATGCAACGGCATCCTCCGTAAAAAGTTATCTTAAGAGAGAAAGACCTAGCAAGTTACCAAAATCCTCTTGTACCAAATTACCATGCTATCTTGTAGCTCAAGAAGCTGTAGCTTTCTATTTCTAAACAAAAGCCTCTAAAACCCTTTGTCTAATGCATTATGAGATTCTATACCTATTTCTGAGATATTAGATCAGATATGGAGCGTGCCTCACATGGAATGCATCTACATCGTCTACATTTGACATAACAGTTGAGAAATAATTCCTTAGGTTTCTTTCAAAAGTATGCATATAGTACACACACACCCACATACACACCCCCCTATATAAATGCAAGAGAAAATCCATATACTTAAAGTCTTAAAACATGCCTGGTGATTTAGATGCTTTAAGAGGAACCTCTGAAAGCATATCATCTGCTGGTTGTGGAACTGCTGCAATGCCATCTGAATGACTTTGAGGCTGGTTTTGCAATTTCTCACTGAAGATTCCACCAATTCAAGTTAACTTAAAATATATACACACATACATGTCATAGTAAATAGAAAATACAATAAAGAGTTTTTATCACCACTAGGGTCAAAACTTTCTTGCACCGGACAAAATGATACCCAACTTTCAAAAGTGATCAAAATGATACCTAAATTTTTAAAAACAAATCAACTTGATAGCCAACTTTCATAAGTGATCAAAATAGTACCTAAAGTTTTAAAAACAAATCAACTTGATACCTCGGTTTATTTTTTCTAACTTCTTTGTTAAATCAAATGCAAAATCAAGCCCAAAAATTGAAGTGATTTGTGGTCAAAGGGCCATCAACCATCTATAACCAAATCTTCTTCTTCTATAGAATTAAAAAAATCTTCCATGCAATTTCAATTTCTTCCATCGATCGTAGAAACAAATAAAATTGGATGTTTCCCAACTTCTAAAGAAACAAAGAAAAATTGGGGGGGGGGGGGGGGGGGGGGGGAGAGAGAGAGAGATAGAAGAACAAGAGAATTAGCAAAGTAAAATAAAAAATAATTGAAAAACAGTTTTTGTGTAAAATATTATTATAACCCCACAAAACACCGCACCACACATAATCAATTTTAACAAAAAGTTACAAAAAGTAAACCGAGGTATCAAGTTGATTTGTTTTTTAAAACTTTAGGTATCATTTTGATCACTTATGAAAGTTGGGTATCAAGTTGATTTGTTTTTAAAAATTTAGGTATCATTTTGATCACTTTTGAAAATTGGGTATCATTTTGTCCGGTGCAAGAAAGTTTTGAATCTAGTGGTGATAAAAACTCTACAATAAATGACTAAAGAATTCATAGTAGGTTGGCAGATACTGATATACAAAATTGACCTACAAAGTTGCTGAACAATAAATATCAAGGATGGTTATAAGGCTATAGCTGTTAAAAAAGGATGTGAAATAATTAGATCTCAGAGTGATCACTTATAATAAGTGATCATTTGTTGAATTTCCTATTGATCCAATGTCTAGTGAATATTATAAATTTCTGGTTCCTATGAAAAGGTGGAAAGAATTTCAGAGTGATCTGCTACCAACTGATTTGACCCTTACCAAAAGTACCATTTTACACCATAACAACAACTTCACATAACTCTATTAGCATGATAGTATAAATGGCAAATAGCAATTCATGGTGACCTCACAAAAATGAAACTTATTTTACAGTTAGATATGGGGTATAGTATTTGTGTTTACTTGGCAAGATGTGGGACCAAAATTTGAGTAGGGAATCAGGGGGGAAAAGTGTGGGCTCTGAACATGGTAATCATAAATTACAAGGTAACTAGGTCATTCAGTAAAAATCAAACAATAATTAGAGAGAGAGAGAGAGATACCTCTCTCCTTTTGTAACTGTATCATTGACTTCTGACAAAATAAAACTGCCCGTTGAGAATTGCCTTTTATGATGAGTATTCCCAGCCATAGGATCCATCATTCTTCCAATGTTATCTACATTAGGCTTTTCACTCAAATTGCTTTCAAGGCTATGAGGTGAAGAATTCCTTGACATATGTAGTTCATGGCCAGAACTGGCTATGCTAGAGTCATCATCCGATTTGTCATTTCTAACTCTGGTATATGAAAATATTCAAACATTATGGATAATAGGTCTTGCAACTCACTCATACATCAACTTTTGTTTCTGTTTGTCAGAATCAAAACTCAAAAATCTTACGTTAGGAAGACAAACTATAGTATAGAATTTTTAGGTGAATAATACCTGGCATCATAAAAAGTCGTGTTAACAAATGCAAGAGAAGCTTGTTGGTTCGGAATCACATCATTATCTTCCTGTGAAACAACAATTCATAAGCAATATCACACACAAAAAGAAAAAACATAAAACTACTACAGATATGTATGCAAATTATATATCTGTATGAGAACTGTTTACAGAAAAGAATAAGAAAAAAAATAGAAAACGCTAAACTAATTCAATCAAATCTAAGAAAATACCGTATCTGCAACTGGGTATAAGTTTTGACATTGTGATTGCTTTTGTTGCGTATCAAGAGTACTCAGAGAGTTAGAACTCCCCATCTGACTACTATCAGGAGTAGGCTCATCAACATCTTGGATCTAATATAAAGAAAAACATACTTAAAACCACCATTCAAAGTTTTAGTAATCGTACAATGATCACTAAATGGATGTTTACCAGAGAAGCTTGAGCCTTCATATCCTCAAGATTGAAGTTCCAACCACTAATTCCTCTTTTGTATTCATTCTACAAACAATTCAAAGACAACCACAATAAAATGGCAAGAATCAAAAGACAGTCAATATCAAGAATCTGAGCCTAGTGATCTTAAATAGAAAACACACAGGAAATTGTTAACATTAATTGAGATGCATAAAATCTGGAAAAAAAAAAATACACAACGAAATGTATGATCATGCTCAACTGTCACCTGTTATTGGTGATTGAAATTTAACATTACGATACAATTACAACCATATCCTCAAGGTTGAAGTTCCGACCACTAATTGCTCATTTATATTTATTCTACAAGCTATTCAAAGTAAGCCAACCGCAAATTGACATGAAAAATTGAAAGACTTCCAATATATAGCATAAATCTAGTAGTGATGATTTGGTGATCCTACTTAAAAAACATATGTAAAATGCTAATAGTGATCTAGATTCATAAAATCTTAAAAAAAAAAAAATGTTCAAGGATCAACAACATCCATTGTCAATTGGTTTTGATTGTGAAGCCCATATTACTTAATCACCCATTAATGATGATTTTTTCAAGAATATCATGTAAAGGATTCAGTTTATCACAAAAAGTATCTAACCTATAAAGAAAGCTTAACAGATAAACAACATATCTAATTTTATATAACCAACTAATTTAGTCATGGTAATGAAAATATGATTTAAAAAGTGATGTAATCTAACCTTGTTAAGGAACATTACCTTAATGAAAGTAAGCACAATAACAAACAATATTCACAGTTTCAATTTTGCTATCCATTATTATTCTCATTGATTAAAGAAAGCAAATTCTTGCCTGCGAAAGTTCCTCCTTTTGACCATCTGGCATTTTCTTTTGGGCAAGCATATATTCTTCCTTTCTCTGTAATTGGGAAGACACATTTTTTAGTACAAAATATCCATCAACATAGCATGAAATAACTAATAAGTTTCAAGAGTCACATCAGCAAAAATGATTTTCTAACCTTTAATTCCTTAATGCGATCACCAAGAGCGGGCAGCCCCTCCAGAAGTGTTCGTGCAATATAATCATTTGACCGAGCTTGCTTGAAGAAAGAATGCTTCAGCAACTTCTTGGCAGAAGGTCGTTTTGAAGGATCCTTTACCAAGCAACTAGCAATCATTTGCTTAAAAGACTATAGACGAGGAAAATTAGAACAACAAATGAGCATTTCTTGTAACGTAACCACAATCTGAGGAGGAAAATCAATACAAAATTGTTCAGTAGATACCTTGGAGAATTTCCTGTCCCTTTCATAATCAAGACCAGGCGGTGCATTTTGCAAGGTCATAAGCAGTACCTACCACCAGCAGATCTTTAAGTTCAATGAACTCATAATGTGCTCAAAGATGCTCATAGAAGGATACAGTATCAATTGATAAGCACCTTCATTGGAGGATACTTTGAGAAAGGAGCATGACCATGGGCAAGCTCCAATGCAGTTATACCAAAAGACCAGATGTCAGCCCTACATGATTAAGCCAAACCAAACCTTAACACCAAAAAAAATATAAAAAAGGCAAAAGATTTAAAAAAAAGACGGTAAGAGTTGAAACAATTTTAAACAGACAGACTTGAAATCATAACCATGTAGTTGCTCCATAACCTCTGGTGCCATCCTACAAGAGAAAATGGAACAATCTGTTACTCGTAAAACAAAAGGTATTGAGAAAAGTAAGACGAAGGAATCAAGCTTATTCTTTCTGGACCATTTAAATTAAAGTTTCTTATTTATGCATGATTCATATAATCGAAGCTATTAGTGACTTCCTCTGGTGAGATAGTTTAAGTTATCACCAATGGAAATCTCATAAAGTAGCTAAAGCAAGCATACCAACAAGGTGTTCCCACAAATGTATTCCGCATCCGTTGCCTATCACCGTTATCAAAAAGGCAAGCAGAGACACCGAAGTCTCCAAGCTTGATTGCACCGCGTGAATCAATCAAAATATTCCCAGCCTATAGAAGAATTTAGAGATAGTGCAAAGAAAAGGAGCTGAGGTGTGCAATTGTATAATAATTACATTAAAATTAGAAACAAAAAAGGAAAAAAAAAAAAAAACAAATGGTCTTCACCAGTAGAAAATTAAGTGTGTTATTTTGGCACAACTAAATAAAGAAGTAAAATCCTTATGTATACAGATTGAAACTAAATATGTATTTGGGTAATATGCAACAACTCTGTTGGAGATGACTCTATTGATCTACAGTTTAATGGAATTGTATACTGGTACAAATGGGTTGCAGGCATTAAGTAGTGATGAGAAATAATTTACAGCAATAACGGGAGTGAAATAAAATGATACTTACACAAATGAAAGATTGGTTGTTGACATATTGGAGACAAGAAAAGGGTATCATTTTCAATTAGTAGTATAGAAATGGATAAAGAAGAGTATTTTGTACCTGTCTCACTGTACCATAAAAAACTAACCATCTATTTACAAGTAAAACGAAAAAAAGAGCATTTAGCTTAGTTCCCATTGATTTTGAATATTGAGACTTTCAACCGGCATAAACACTTAATTATCACGATACAAAGATACATTGATGGCAACTTACTTCTTGAAAAACCATCACAAATAAACTGAGGCATCTTGTAAAATTCTCATTGAAAAATTCATAGTAAATCTAAAATGACAAGGTAACAAACTTGGCACAACGCTTGTGCATTTTTTTCTTTGGTCATAATAATCATAAATGTTCCAGGAAACAAAGATTCGATATTTTTTGAAACATAAATGCAACTTGAAGACAGTCATATATATGATGGGTTTTAACAAGAACTACCAACTTCAAGGTAATGAAACAACAAAACAACTTGCCACACTTGTCATACTAGTCATGCAGTCAAAGCATAAATAAAACTCTAGAACCAAGTAAACACCGACTCATATTTCATACATATTATTATCAAAATAAGGGTAGAAGAAAAACAAGCTTACTTTGACATCTCGATGAATGTGGCCATGATGGTGCAGATACTCTAAACCCTTCAAAATCTCGCGTAATATAGTGGCTATAACTACTTCCTCAAAACCATCAGGGTATGCAGCTTTCAAAATGTGAAGACAAGAACCCCCGGCCATGAATGGCATGACAACCCACAAATTATGATCACTAACAAAGGAACAATGTGATTTGAGGACATTAGGATGATCAACTAGGATCATTGTTTGCGCTTCACGTGATATATTATTCTGTAGAAAGCAAGCACATGTGAAACAATGTTACAAGATATTTCATGGATCATCTATCCAAATACCTAATCTCATTTGCAATTGGATCATTATCAATATAACTAAGCTAAATGTTTCTGTATCTCCAAACTACACACTACATCAACTTCTCTAAGTATCCATTCATTATTGCATAGTTAGTAACCCGTGAACAATTCCAATTCCCAAACCAAATGATAAAATGAAACCAGCTTCATAGGCAATAGCTGAATCAATTCTTTATTGCTCACATATATAGTGGTTATCATTCATGGATCAAATTACCAATAACAAAAGAAATATTAGAAAATAAAGAAAAGCATTGAATTTGGTACCAGATCACAATTGTCTCTTTCGAAGTCGAGGATTTTGATGGCAACAACCTCATTGAAGGGCTTACATACAGCACGGTGTACGGAGGCGCTTACACCTTGGCCGACCTCCTCGTAGAGCGTGTAGTGCTCGGGTCCTATCGGATACTTCTTCTTCTCCATCGATCCTGACCAAAATGTTCTTCCTCTTCTTCTTCTTCTGGATTAAACCAAATCAGAGATACCAATGCAGCAGCTCATCATATGGATGGCACAGAGAGCCAGAAGCAGAGAAGAATAAGAGAGATGCATCTTGAGTGTGTTTTAATGACGGTCACAGGAGCGAAGGAAAAGACGAGGAAAAGGTAAAGAAAGACATTGAATACAAGAAAACGATGATATGACGACGAGGTTGTTGTGTTTTGGGGGGTGTTTGTGTTGTTGTCAAACGCTTTCTCGTGAATGAAAAGGTTTCCTTTTATTTTTTATTTTAATTTTCTTTTTTCTTTCTTGTTTTCCTTTTTTTCCTTTTTTCCAGTTTGTTGATTTGGGTTTGGAAAGAGAAGTAATGGAAGAAACGAAGGTATCGGATCGCCGCTAAAACGGTGGAGAGAGAGAGAGAGAGAGAGAGAGAGAGACTTCCTTACGTTTGTATGCACCATCCCGCCACTTGTTGACAGTCAATTTTCTCTGGAAAAAATCGGGTAGCACGTGACTTCTGCGTGTTAGTTGTGTTTTTCATTTATTTTTTGCATTTTTTTGGATGATTGGGAGCCAAAAGACCCAGACACAAAGAAAACTACAAATTAACCAGAAACTTATGTTCCTAAATCTAGGACTTCCACACGAGTCATCAGGCAGGAAGGGCATCACTTGTGGAGGTGGTTCCTCCATGAAGTGCACTCCAATGTCAGTGTCCAAACCAGCAACCTGGATAATTTCTCTGTAAACATGTGTTATCTGTTTTCCATTTCCTCTTCAGTTTTTTTTTTTTTTTTTTGGCCAAGAAAAAGGGGGAGAAGGGGTGCTGGTTTGCAGAAGCTAGGATTCAAGAGGCTCATTGTGGTGGTCTTGCTGATGGGTTCTTTTCACCATTCAGTTGCTTTGCTGAAGCATTTGATTCAAATATGGTTCTTTTGGTTTTGTTTCTTATGACTGTTTTTTTTTTTTTTTTTTTTTTTTTTTGAGAATGCAAAAAAAAAAAAAAAAAACCTTGTATTCAAGAAGGGTGGTTCTAGTTGGACCTCCAAATTTGATATTTGGACCTCCAACTTTTTTAAGTTATTAATAGACTTTGTCAAGTCATATGAAAAGACAAATAAGGACAGAGTGAGAAAAATGAAGAAAAAAATTACTTTTCTTACCTCCCCAAATATAACATTCAATTAAATTGGTTTTTTCTTTTTCTGGAATTTCCTTATATTACTATATAATTTTATAATTTACCTAAAACAACTAAGTAAAAATAATAATTTATATACATAGCCCATCATTTAATACAAAAGTAAATTCAAAACAATCTTATTTGAAATTTTCTTAAACTAAATTAATTGAATATTATGATATAGTTATTACTCAATCTTCTAACCCAAAACCTTTGAAATCCTTCTTTTAGCAAATTCAAAGGGATTCTAGCAACATATCAAGATCAAGAACCAACCCTCTGATTAATTTTGGTGGAGGAGAGACATACTCATAAGAGAGCAATATCATGTGATTTTGATTCATTCTTATTCTCGTGGTTGAAGATAGAGATAAAAAGTAGATTAATAGATTATTGTATCTTATGTTCAAGGGTGTTTCAGTAAAAATAAGGAGGTCTACTTAGCTTTTCAAGTATTCTAAAAAGTAAATTAGAGGTGTACTAAGTATACGAGGTCCAAATAACAAATTTGGAGGTCCAACTAGAACCACTCATTCAAGAATAACAAGATTACAAAAAAAAAAAAGAATGACTGGTGCTGGACATAAGTTCCCCACTCTCCTCCCTAACAACAACCTCAGTTACGAGTTCGTCATCCACAATGACATCTATGAGCCAAACGGACCCAACTTCTAACCAAACTAATCGCCCATCAACTCGGGCTACAGAATAAGACCACTTCCGAGAGTCTCGATAAATCCCTGCAACCAACATTACGAACAGCCACTTCCCCCCTTCATCAACACCATGTCCCAAACTAACCAGACCACAAGCAAGAGCAAGTCACTACCACATTGACAACAAGAAAACACCGAGAGTAAAACATGTAATCTCCAGAAATAACGCCATATCAACGTCACTTCATTCACACAGACCCAGGAGTCAAAGTACATCCTCACAGCCAACCTTAAGAAGAAAAATACTCCATTTGACACAATGACCCAAAACCACCAGACCACGTATAGGAGCTTTCCCCCCATTACTTTGACCACAAGAAGGTAAATTGAATTCTTGAGAATGACATGACGCTACTACCATGCCAAGACTCTAAAACCTAGCTCGAAAGAGTAAGGACTTACTAGACTAAGCCAAAAAACTAAACCAAAAACTAAACAGCTCTAAAATGCAAATAGATAACATCGGAATCCAAAGATCAACAGAGATGAACCACCGCCTTACTACCAAGATCATTCCCTGCCGGATCGGCGCCAGTACCAATTTACTAATATCAAAATCGAGAAGCACCAAAGCTGCTACCACCCAAACCTTCGCCATCGAACCACCTTCCAACAACCACCTGCACAACCACACCCCGTGTAACACAACCATAGCTGCCCAGATCCGGCATGAAACATCCTAAGGAGCACAGCCGCCGCCACCCAAATTAAAGCAGGGGTAATAAATCTCATCAGCATCACATCCTCCACCACCAACCCATCACACTCCTGTCCAGTAGCAGCCTCTAATCGCCGACGAAGCCGTAGGCCCTCACCGACATTGGGGCGCCACCGGACAAGCGCTGCCAAGAAGAAAATCACCTCCCCAAACCTTTATTGAAAACCCTAGCTAGGACCTCCGATTCACAATCTTGGCTGGTTTTAATATGTAGCTGTGATTCAAATTTGATAAAGCCAATCAAATTTTTATTTATTAGGATTGATGTCAACTCATTTATTGAATACCCACTCGATCAATTGGGTTATCAAAAGTGTAATTATGTAATTCATTTTTTTTAGGGGGAAATGAAACGCACCCAAAACTAGGCCATGGGTGACATGGAATAATAAAAAGAGGCACAAAAAATGTCGGTACTCTTAGCGACATATCTCAAAGACTCAAACCAACTCATTCCTCTTAAGAGGAGGAATTTTTACATAATAAAAAGAAAAATTAAAAAGTAAAGCCCAAGCAAAATAATCCAAGCCCAACTGCATATACGCTGAGGCTCTCGACCTAGAAAAACAACCCTAGCCCACTAGATAGCCATCAACTTGCAGGACCATACCACCAACTAAGCAGTCCCAACCACTAGTCGATGGTCGACCAGATTGTTTCCATTAGCGTTGCGGCTGCACTCCAAGTAGCTTGCACCCAAGACCACCAGATAAACGTTGTTGCCAACGAGTCGCACTGCCATTGGTTAGCCACCATGACGGCCAAGTTAGCAGAAGGTGCATTCGTCTCTAAGGCCACCCACAACTTCTAGTATATTTATTTTTGGGTTAACTACAAAGTACTACCAGACAACAAGTTTTTTGACAACAAAGTCCACAACCTTTTCCCTTATACAATTAAGGACACTCACTATTCTCTTTTTATCTCCTTTTACTTTCTACACAGTATCAACTCTTACACAGTATCAGCTTAATTTTTACTTTTCCAGACTAAACACAGTATCAGCCTAAGGACTAGCCTTCAACATGCCACAATTTCACCTAACGACTTCCTGTCTAAGCGGCTACTAACAGGGCGGAATCACTGCTGGCTTAGTATGATAAAGGGTTCAGTCTCTATAGCAAAACATAAAGACTACTACTGTTTCTTAACTGCTACTGTTACCAAAACATAAGTGCAGAAATAACAAAATATTTTTGTGACAGGGTACTGGGCACAAACTGAATTTATTTATTCAAACATATACTTCAGATACAGAATCTAGAGCCTCACTCTTAGGTAAACAGCTAAGAAGCTGTTTAGCTATCCATAATAATGATTACATATACTTACTTGTAATGAAAGCACACTACTTCACACTCAACAGGAAGGAAAGAGCACACTGCTACTATGGCTTTCTTACTTTGAGAGAATATGATTCTGCTCTTTTTTTCGAATGCCTTACAAATGAAACTAAAGCTCTTTATATAGAGAGCGGAACTCAAACTGGAATTCAAAACTTAATAATGTACAGGACAACTCCGTGACCTTCTGCTTTTCTGAGTGCTCCTGCTGGTGGAGGTCGTTCGGGAAAAGCAAAAGCTTGTTAGGTGAGAAGTGAAGTGTTTTTTACTTATCCTTGTCTTTTTTTTGAAAAGGAAAAAGGAAAAGTAGCTTTTAGAAAAGTCTAAAGGTCTACAGTTGCTATTTTGGTGCTGACTCTTCACCTGCTGCTTCACATGTTCTCGTCTGTTTCAGAGTGGTGGCCAAAGACAAAGGAGTTGTTATCTGCCTGGGCCATACGAGTAGTTGTCGCATTGTCCTCGACGTCTGTATCAACATACATCTTGTAGTGGTTGTTATTTTCAAGTTTTTCCACCCACTGCATGCATGCCATCGTCGAGTCTATCTCTTTTCTGGTGAGAGATAGGAATAGGTCACTGCTGACTACGTCAGGATGATCGTAAGCAGTGATGATTGTCTTTTCTCCTGCCGCCAGGAAGGTATTGTTGACATCTTCAGAGATGATCTTCTTGATGTAGTCCAATGCCATGGCCTTCATCCACGGGATGCTTGAGTTTGGTTGGCCATTGTATGCTACACAGGCTGGTTGAAGATATTTCCTTTGAATAATTCTCACATAATGATATGGGGGAATATATTCAACCTCACCGTTTGCCTTCTGGATCCATTCTGGAGGAGTGGATCTGAACTTCAGTCGAAGTGTACAGTCATTCTTTCTGATATTTCTGACTGTGTTGTCGATGATGGGCGGCAATCCTTTTAGATCATCATTGGTTTTAGTCCACAGGTTATGGATAAAACCGTTTTCAACAAGCCAAAGCTTGTGTTCTTGGGGATGTTCACTCGGAACATTTACCAAGTATCTTCCAACATATGATCCTGAGACAATGAAGAGGGTTGGAGGAACTAGGTCTTCAGAATTGTGCCTTCCTATCAGCTTGTGAAATTCATGCCAATCTGATTCATTGAGTGCCATGATAGGGACTCTAGCACTTTCTGGGCTTTCAAGGAAGTTTATTTTTTCTTTCTTGACAGCACTCTGCTGTATTTCTTCGAACTGTGGCCTGCCATTTTCATAGAGTTCCTCAGCTAAGGCAAAGAGAGCTGGGAACATTAGACCACTGCTTCTTTCCTGAAAGGAAAATAAAAGGTTATCCAGAATTGCCTTCTGGTGGTAAGCAAGTCTCCTGCCAGTTCTGAACACAGGAATATCGAACGTTCGAAGTTCATAGTTAAAAACATTTATTACTCCGGTTGGAGTAGGTTTGCTTTTTGGCAAAGCAACAGCCGTCAACGGTCTTGATGAGCCTTTACCGTCTGCCGTTTGAGACGGGCTAGCCAATCCTTTACCCTGGGATTGATCAGTTGTGGCTGGTCTTTTTGGACCTAGCAAGAATCTTTTGAGGATTTTTCTTTGGGGTCCTCAGTGTCATCATGTTCTTTCCCAGCTCTTCTGCTTCTGGGATTGCGACCTTCGTCGTCGTCATCTCTTCTATTGAACATGGCTAATTCCCTTGTTAATGCGTCTGGAAGATAGTTCTTGTTTCCTGCAATTAATTCAACAACATAATCGTATTGGTTAAGAAATAATTGCCAGTTGGCTAATCTTCCTCTATCAGCAGCTTTATCAAGTTTGAAAATTTTGAAATTCTTTACTCTGGCACAATCAGTGCGAACAGTAAAGGGTTTTCCAAGAAAAGCTGGAGAATTTAAAATAGTTTTCTTAACAGCCAAAATTTCTTTTTCCCCTGTGGGATAATTCAGTTCTGTAGGGCTGAACTTGCCACTACAAAATTTACAGATCTTTTCAATGTTAGTTCCAGGCGCTTTCGCTAGAACTACACCGGACCAATAATTATCACTCGCATCTGTCTGGAGGATAATCTCATCATTCTCTTCTGGTTGTTGAAGAGGAGGGAGGTTTTTGCAGATATTTTTTATCTGCTTCACCGTTTTTTCATCATCTTCTGTGAAGTTCCATTTTCTTTTGGAACTTGTCTTGGGAGATAACATTGCTGTTAACCCTGAGATTTTAGGGATGAAATCTCTCCCATAATTTATGACACCAAGGAATCTCTCTAGACTCTTAGCATCAAGAATTCTATCTGGGAATTTCCAGATCTTCTCAAGGATATGAGGTTGGAGTTTTATTACCCCATTTTTTATGTTTATTCCTAGGAAATCGACTTCATCGAGGATAAAGAAGATTTTCTTTTCTCCTAGGATAATTCCATGCTGAACTATTAGCTTTACAACCTCATAGAGGTGTTTAATGTGTTCTTCTCTGTTTTTGGAGAAGACCAGAATGTCATCTATGTAGACGACGCAGAACTCCGCTACATGCTTGAAGATGTTGTCCATCTTTCTCTGGAAGATTGAGGGAGCTTGCTTGAGACCAAAAGACATTACTAACCATTCGTAATGTCCTTGTGGTGTTCCAAATGCAGTGAGAGGTACACTCACAGGGTGCATCTTGACTTGCCAAAACCCCGACTTTGCATCGAATTTTGAAAAGACCTTGGCTCCTCTGAGCTGGTTGATCAATACTCGTACTTGATCAATTTGATAGCCGTCTTTGACAGTCTTCTTATTGACATCTCTGTAGTCAATAACCATTCTAGCTTTTCCTCTAAGGGTTTCTGCATGATTTCTCACGTAGAATGCTGGAGCATGATGAGGGCTAGTGGAAGGTTGAATTAATCTCTTGTTCAGGAGATCTTCAATATCTTTTCTGAATTCTTTTTTATCTTCTTCTTTGTACTGAGGAATGGCTTTGACATGACAGATAGCATTCATGTCATGCAATCTCAATTCACAGACCGCTGGGTCTTTTTCCCAAAACTTCTGAGGATCTGTGTCGATGTTCTCTTCAAGGAGTTTCTTGATTTTTTCAAGAGTGGGAATTTTCTGAGACTCAAGCTTATTCTGAAAGTGCTTGAGATTATGCTCATGGATGAAACTAGCTTCTTCTTCTTCACTAGTTTCTTCTTCTTCTTCTTCAGAAGATTCTTCAACAAGCAATTCTTCTTGTTGTTTGATTTGGAGTATGGGTTCAAATTTGGGTTTGTAGGTAGTAAGATCACCACTATTCTGTTGCGATCTCTGATATTGGGTAGTAAAATTTGGTCCTACCACACTTTTGGCTTGAGTAAGCCTATCTGCCCAGAACACCCGTTCTCCTTTTCTGAAGCCTATCGCTTCTTCATCCTGAATAAATCTCTGTTGGAGAATAAAATCATTTCCCAACAAGAAATCTGAGCCTTGGCCTTCAGATTGCCAGACATTATGGATGATAAATGTTCCTCCACTGATGGTGACATGAACATTTTTTGCTACTTTATTCATGGTGAGATGGCTTCCATCAAAAGTAACACCAGTAGCTGTTTTCTTATCTTCTTTCCAGAACTCTTCTGGGATTGCAAATTTTTTTGCAACTGTAAATCCTGATCCATTATCTACAAAAGCATGTAGATGATATTTTTTATGATCAGGGAATTTTAGTCCAATCTCTAAGTAGTTGCTGTATCTACTAGTAGAGACGACCTTCGATTGTTGAAGCTCATTTTCTTGAGCTTGTTCCTCCTTTGGAATGAATGGTTTACATTCTTCTGGAACATTTTCCTGAGTGGGAGATTTATCAAAACTAGAGGGTTTTGTATCATCCCAGCCTGTAGGAATTATTTCTTTGCAGTCTGGATTACTGAACCATGACGGAGGGTCATATTTGACTTTATAATCAAACTTGCCAGAGGGTTGGCCAAGTAGATCCCATGTTTCAGTAGTATTTTCAAGAGCTGCCTCTTGTCTTTCCAAGAGATGAACAGTTTCTGGTGGTTGCACCAGTTCAGCAATTTCTGGTATTTCAACCAGTTAAATATCTTCATCGATTTTTTCTTCATCGATTATTTTTTCTTCTTCTATTTTTGAGGAAGAAGGTTCCATGATTTCTTGGAACAAAGTTTCTACTTTTTTCTCTTTTTTCTCAGAGAAATATTCTTCATATTCTTGTTCAACCAACTGGCTGACAAGACCATTCTTGGTTTTTCTTCTTGCTTCAGCTATGAAGCATTCTTTGTGATAAGTCTTTTTTGATTCTTCACAAAATATAGGGAGGCCATTCTTTTCATGACATAAGCAGTAGTCACAAACGAATGTACCAGGGTTCACCTGATAAGAAGACATTAAGGATTCTGTCTTACTTTCTTCCCAGTTTTTGATTCTCAAAACATTCATTTGTCTGGATTCGAAGTACTCTACTTCAGAATCTGTCTCAGACTCAGATGAAGATTCTTCGTCAGACCAGGCAGAGTAAACTGACCTGTCGTCTTCTTCATCATCAGAATAGGCTATTTCGTAGCCCTTCATGTTTGCTGATTCTACTATATGCTCATATTCTTCAAAGAGAGCTTTAGTAGATCTTTTACCCTTTTCTGGGCATTCATTGGCATAGTGCCCTTCAGCTTTACATAACCAACATCGGCAAGCTTTCTTGCTGGGTTGTTGTTTATGCTGGTGAGTATTCTTCTTTTTCTTGAAGAATTTCTTTTTAGGATTTTCCTCCTGTTGTTTCTTGTGATTGGAGCTTTTCTTGAATCTCCAATTTCTTTTCCTATTACCCTTGTTGAATCTTTTGGGGTAATATTTTTCTTTTCTTTTTCTGTGGAATTTGGATTCATGACATCCCCAGTTTGTGGGTATATCCAATATGCCATAGCAGAAATTTTCAACTCCTTTGAGTTGTTTCTTAGCCATCTTTGCTCTCAGATTGGCTTTGCATTGTTCTTTTAGTAATTGCCGGATTCTGTCGGCAATTCCTCCAACTGAAAATCTTTCAATTGGTTTTTCAGCTATGTTTTCTCTCACAGCTGTTCTCCATGGTTCAGGGAGCTTCCTGTGCAACAGGTTGACTAGATCAGTATTCTCTAGATCACCAATCGTACAGTAATATTCTTGAAATTCATTCAAGTATTCTTCAAAATATCTCATGTCACAAATCTTTAGTGCATAGATATTTGATTTGGTCATTTCTTTAGCCTTTTCACTGAAATTTGTAAGATCTCCACAGAATTGATCATACATAGGAGCTGCAAAATCATACGAAGATTTTGAAGTTTTGATCTCTTCCAGCCATTCTTTTCCTCTGACTGTTTCTTTGAAAGAGAAGTAAAACTTCTTTGCTACTCCAGTGAGGGTAGTTTCAAAGTATATCTGAAGATCTGGAGCTTCAAATTTCCCAAGGGTTAGAGCGGATGCCATCATCAGGCTGTCTACCCATTGGTCAAGAGTTTTTCTCTTGTCTAGAGCTTTGTCTAGATCTAACCAGATACCATAGTTGGAAATTGGTACTCTGGGAATCTTGTCCTCTAGGACAAATCTTTGAGAATTTCTTTCTCCATTTCTGCCCGTAGGGGCCTTCTGTACAGGGAGTTTGATTTTTCCTTTTTCTCTAATGATGACTGTTTTGGAACTAGAGCTATCTCCTTCTTCCATTTCAATGTCCTGATAGGGAAGGAGTTTTCTTTCCTTTCCTGGTTTGAACTTTTCCATCTCTTCGATTAGTTTTTCTAATCGTTCAGGATTTTCGCAGAGATCTGCTTCTTCATAGAGGTCATAGAGCTTTTGTGCTCTAAGCATATTAACTGGTCTGTTCAGATCAACTTCTAATTCTTCCTCAGTGATGGGTATGGATTCTGAAGGTTCTTCAGAGTTCTTCGTTCCACTAACACTAGCCTCTCTAGTGCTATAGCTTCTTCTGAGAAGATTTCTATTTATTCTGAGGTTCTCAAGACAGACATCACTTTTTCTGTGATTGTCAAAATTTAGATTGATTTCTCCAGTCTTTCTACTTTCATAAATTTTAGCTTTTGCACTTTCTGCTGGTAGCTTCGGACCAGATAATTTCCATTCAATAGGAAAAGTTACGTCTTTCCAGGTAACTTTGTGAATCTGTTGTGAATGGTTCTTTTGACTGGTGAGGAATCCAGTAGTAAGACCAGGGATGTTTGATATCCTTGTCTTTGGCTCTACTGTAGTACTCATCAGTTTGTAGTATATCCTGTATACTATTGCCAATTCTTGCATATCATTTTTCATAGATATGCCATCTGTCTTGACTCTCAGTCGGAGACAGTGGGCTGCATCCTTCAAGCTGGTTGAGAAGTTGGGGAAGCAGTTGAAATATGCCACCTGGTTGCACAAAGATGCTTCAAGGGTTCCCAGCAAACTAGCTTGAAAATCTGTTAGTCTATTATCTTGTAAGACACATAGAACTGAACAGTTTATGCCTTCACGAGCTAGAAGTTTTATGCCTACTTGGACTGCTCCAATATGCATAAATTGATAATTTTTTGATCTTGCTCTGGCGACTTCGGTTGGAGTGATCATCAATAGATCTGTTTCTCCTGTTGTGGAGGGGGTTGTAAATTCCAATACTTTGAAATGATGGCTATCCATCAGGTCAAAGGTTCCCCTTCAGGTCAAAGGTTCCCCTTCTGTAGATTTGTTTGAAATCTAGCTTTGGAATTGAGGCGTTTTTTACCTCATGCTCGATTTCAGTATATTCAAATTCTTCAGCATTTAGGAGTTGCACTCCTTTCTTTTTCCCAAAGATGCTTAACATATTGACATCTCTTGTTTCTTTCGATTTTTCATACCGAATACTAGTAGAACTAGTTGAGGGATCAAGAAAAATCATATTTGGAACAGGATTCTTTTCTGGCCTTTCTAATGGTTTGAATCCATTAGCCTTTTTTGGTTTTACTGTAGGCACTTTCCTGTCCTTCAGTATATTTTTCATAGAATCCAGCGTTTTTTGCTGTTCATTGATTTTTCTACTAACACTCGTTAGTTTTTCTTCTTCCGTTTTTGGAAGATCTTTGATATAATCCAGTTTGTTTTCCAATTTTTCTAATTGGTGGATTATAACAGGGATTTTTTCTAGATGATCTTGACATCTAGACAATTCTTTCTGCAGGATCTGATATTTTTCATCAGAAGATTTTAATAGAGAATTCAGTCTCTCTATTATTAAATCAGACATTGTCCCCATCGGGGATTCCCCTGCTGAGCTCTTTACAAGCTCTGATACCAGTGATTTGCGGATCTAACCAATGCTCAAATAATCAAGAGGTTTTTGTTCCTCTTCCAGAACATATAAGAGATTATCAATATCTTGTTCTATTCTATAGATTCTGGTTTGAAGTCTATAGAGGATATCCCAATAATTAGGAGTCTCTCTAGGAAGACGCTCTCTATAGTCTGTTAATTTTTTCAACTTTTCTCTCTCCTTGTTCAATTCTTTGCTAGTATTTTTACAGATAGCATTTAACTCAAGTCTGTCAATGATCGAAATTATGAATAGTAAAAATAACTGTTTACCTTTGAGCATAGAGGATAGATTTATACCTGCAATATGGTTAAACAAACAAATTCAAAAGCATGGGCCCACTACGCTCCGTCAATTTTTAGTTTTACTGAAGGAAAGGTAAATAATTAAGAGGAAGAAAAGACAAAATGTCCTTAAGTGTCTAAAAACAAATGCAGTGGAGGTTTTTGTGTTTTGGAGTTTGGTCAAGGAGGTAGGTGTAGTTTTCTCTTTATTTTTCCAGTGTTTCATATTTTTTTTTTTATCAATTTTAGGGAAAAGTTTTGGTTGATGCACACCCCCCCCCAACCCAAAAAAAAAACATTTTCTCTTAATTTATTTATTCTTCTTTTATTAATAAATTCTTAGATATAGGGATTGGCGGTGAGTTCTCAAGTGTAGTGGTTCTCTCCCGAAAGGGAGAAGGTACGCACATTGCACAAAAATCACTAATGAGCGGCTGATATCATCTGATCCTCTATTTTATTTATAAAAATAGAAAATAAAAAGACAATTCTAGTTTTTCTTTCTTTCTTTCAACACACATCACTTTTTGTTCCTTTATAATAAGAGAGAAAATAAAAATAAAATAAAAACACCTCCATTACCTCTTTTTTTAGAAAGCTCGATGTAAGTTTTGAATACTGAATATCACAATAACACAAAGGGAATTTGGAAATCGTCACTTGATTTTAACAATGAATGATATACCCTTTTAAGAATGACATAAATGTGTGAAGCACATAGAAGAAGCATTATGGTTGCATCTTCTCAAAGGGAAAATAGGATACAAAAAGTATTCGCAACACATCAACCTTATAGATTTTTAGCCATCCCACTGTTGACTTTGTTCAATTAGGCACTCCACTGTAATAATGACGATTGCTAAAAAAAAGGAGGGAAAATGTTGTTCACCTTATTATAGCTAGAATAGAGAGACCAGATTCGATCAAGTTCTTATTTGGCCATCAAACTTAGGCCAAATATGGGAGCTTAAATCGTAAGCAGATATAGCTTTTGATTTAGAAAACTACTTTTTATATATCCACTTCTATAAGCAGCTTAATGGTGTAACTTTTAACATTAGTTGTTTTATTTAATTTTACCAAACTTATCTTGCTACTTAACTTATAAGTTAATTAAGTAGCTTTTTACAAAGTATAAGTTATGCCACACTAGGAGCCTTACACGATTGGAACCATGTTTAAAATTTTAAGGTTCAGATTCTGCAATTCATATAAATTGATAAAAGGTCATTTAGAACTTTGAGTAACCATGCATTTTAATCTAAAACTTATTCTAAAAAACTGTTTTGAAGACTTACATTTTGGGTTTTAGAAACCTAAATATTTTGTAGAATTTTATATGGGGTTGATCAGTTAAATATACGGTTGGAAACATAGGTTTGAAGTGCCACAATGGATTCTCCATCTTAATGGGATGATGAGTATTGTGCTTCTCTTAGCTGTTGCGTAAAGTCTAAGTTATTCATTAGCTAGTTTGACGCAACAGTAGTCGATCACTTGATAAAATAGGCTAAACAAGCATTAAAAGTCTCGAAGGTAAATACAAGTAAAAACCAGCGAAAATAGAGAAAATTTTTTGATTTTTTTGAGAGGGAGGGCGTCAATCCATTATAATGAAACAGTAAGCAACATTACACAATGACCCACCCCAGTAGGGCTACGTCAATATTGAATCACTACCTAGACTAAAAGCTAGCCTAGATGAATGTCGCTATAAGAATAAGCACTGATAAAGTAACCAGACGAGTAGGGTCGCAATTCGAAGACAATGCACCCTACAATATTCTTGAAAAACAAAAGAACCTAGCTAGATTGGGGAGAACCCCAACCCATCAGCAGCGAGCCCAGGCCCAACATCACATGGCCCAAGCCCAATCACATAGGAAACCAACCCGGAAGCCCAAGCCCTAGCTTCCCCGCCGTCAGCCATGGCACCTGCACCACGATCGACCACCCGCCTGGATGCAACAGCTACTAGCCACAGCGCCATCATGATCTGTCCATCATCCCCGGCAGCATCGACAACCTTTGAACAATACCTAGGCTTGTCCTTCCGTCCGCCTCTACCAGACGAAAGAAGTCTGGATCATCACGCCGCCCATGCCTAGACCAGCGCCAGCTTTCCGGCAAACGCCCGAAGGTTGCCGCCGCAGAACTGTACCGCTCAGCGCCGTACCACCAACCTAGTAGCCCTCCTCTTCCAGAAGAAGAAGACGCCAATGAAAACAGGAAGCCAAAGAGCCTCCGTGCTAGAGCACTGACAGAGCCGCCTCTCAGAAAAGAATCGTGATCGATCTGTCAATAAATCAAGGCCGAGCCCAGGCCAAACCCTAGGCGGCAGCATGAACTAGAGGAGAGAGACGAGAGCTCTAACATCATTTTTTAACAACAGAAAATTCTTTGATTTTTTTGAATTTGATATGATAAACTATTCCATAATACAACACATGTCTGGTGCTTATAAATTCTCTGATTTTATTGAATTTGATATGATCAACTCTAAAGTAAATATCTATTCCTTGTAGACTACGACAAGGAAATCTAATTTAACTAAAACAAAAAATTTAATTATAGATTCTAGAAAAATATCGAACTTGCCTAAATTAGACAATTTTACCCAAATTATGCCAAACTATATTTGTAAGAGGAAATTCTCATACACCCCAAATCTACCAATATACTTTCCATACACCCCACCAACTTATTTTCATTTCCACTCACACAAAACTTTCTACTTTTTCTCCCTACTTTTCAAAACCACTCACTATTCATCCCACTAATACCCCTCTCCATCATCTTTTTCTCTTATCTTAAAACAATTTATATATTTTGGTAAAGCGTGGTGGGCCCATATCTTGAAATTATCTGTTTAAATGTTAGTTGCAGCTAAGTTTCATCCTCTATATTCAACGGTGAGCAGTTAAAACTTTATTATCCATAATCGCACATTTAGATATTATTCTGTCTAGATTGGATTTACTTGCAAATTGTAGAAAATTTGAAAAAGAGCTAGAAGAAGAAAGAGAAAAGCTAAGAAGAGCAAAAGACTACAGAGCTAGACTCAGCCGAGCCACTCCTAATTACTGGGATAGAATATTCCTAGTACAGAAAAGAATCTACAAGATCGAGAAAAATATCGAAGATCTAAAATTCATGGTTACAGAGGAACAAAAACCTCTTGACTATTTGAGCATTGGTTAGATCCGCAAATCACTGGTATCAGAGCTTGCAAAGAGCTAAAACGGGGAATCCCCAATGGGGACAATGTCTGAATTGCTATTAGAGAAGTTGAATTCTCTACTAAAATCTTCTGATGAGAAACATCAGAATTTGATACAAGAAGTATCTAGATGTCAAAATCATCTAGAAAAAGTACCAGATATAATCGCCCAATTAGAAAAATTGGAGCACAAAATAGATTATATCAAAGAACTTCCTAAAAGGGAAGAAGAACAGCTAACAAGTGTTGGCAGAAAAATCACTGAACAGCAAAAAACGCTGGATTCTATGAAAGATATACTGAAGGATAAGAAAAAGTCTCCAGTAAAATCAAAGAAAGCTAATGGATTCAAACCATTAGAAAAACCTGAGAAGAATCCTACGCCAAGCATGATTTTTCTAGAGCATTCTACTAGTCTGACTAGTATCAGGTATGAAAAACCAAAGCACTTGGTAGCAAGAGATGTAAAAAAGATGAGCATCTTTGGGAAAAAGAAAGGAGTACAACTCCTAAATGCTGAAGAATTTGAATACAATGAAATTGAACAGGAGGTAAAAAACTCCTCAATTCCAAAGTTAGATTTTAAACAAATCTACAAAAAGGGAAGTTTGAACTGCTGGATAGCCATCACTTCAAACTATTAGAATTTACAACCCCCTCTACTACAGGAGAAACAGATCTCTTGATGATCACTCCTGATGAAGTTGCCAGAGAAAGAATGAAGAATTATCAATTTATGCATATTGGAGCAGTCCAAGTAGGCATAAAACTTCTTGCCCGAGAAGGCATAAACTGTTCAGTTCTATGTGTCCTACAAGATAATAGACTAATAGATTTTCAAGCTAGTCTGTTGGGAACACTTGAAGCATCTTTATGCAATCAAGTGGCATATTTCAATTGCTTCCCAAATTTCTCAACCAGCTTGAAAGATGCAGCCCACTGTCTAAGACTGAGAGTCAAGACATATGGCATATCAATGAAAAAGGATATGCAAGAACTCGCAATAGTATACAGAATATACTATAAACTGATGAGTACCACAGTAGAACCTAAGACAAGGATATCAAATATCCCAGGTCTTACTACTGGATTCTTCACCAGTCAGAAGAACCATTCACAACAGATCCATAAGGTTACTTGGAATGAAGTAACTTTTCCTATTGAATGGAAATTATCTGGTCCAAAGAAACCACCAGAGAATGCCAAAGCGGCAATTTATGAAAGCAGAAAGACTGGAGATATCAGTCTCAAATTCGACGATCACAGAAAAAGTGACGTCTGTCCTGAAAATGTCAGGATAAACAAAAATCTTCTCAGAAGAAGCTACAGCACTAGAGAGACTAGTGTTAGTGGTACTAAATACTCTGAAGAACCAACAGAGCCTATTACTGAAGAAGAATTAGAAGCTGATCTAAATAGACCAATGAATATGCTTAGAGCAAGAAAGCTCTATCAACTCTATGATGAAGCAGAATCCTGCGAAAATCCTGAACGATTAGAAAAACTAATCGAAGAAATGAAAAACTTCAAACCAGGAAAGGAAAGAAAAATCCTTCCTTATCAAGATATAGAAATGGAAGACGGAGAAAGCTCCAAAACTTTCATCATTAGAGAAAAGGGAAAACTGAAACTCGCTGTATAGAAAGCCCCTACGGGTAGAAAAGAAGAAAGAAATTCTCAAAGATTTGTCCCAGAGGACAATATGCCTAGGGTGCCAATCACAAACTATGGCATATGGTTAAATCTAGACAAAGCTCTAGATAAAAGAAAAGTCATTGACCAATGGGTAGATAGCCTGATGATGGCCTCTGCTCTCACTCTCGGAAAATTCGAAGCACCAGATCTTCAGGTGTACTATGAAACTACTCTCACCGGAGTAGCAAAAAACTACAATATGTCCTTCAAAGAAACTGCTAGAGGAAGAGACTGGTTAGAAGAGATAAAAAATTCAAAATCTCCGTATGATTTTGCAGTACCCCTGTACGATCAATTCTGTAGAGATCTCTCAAATCTGAGTGAGAAGGCTAAAGAAACGGCCAAATCAAATATCTATGCTCTCAAAATTTGTGACATGAGATATTTCGAAGAATACTTGAATGAATTTCAAGAATACTATTGCACGATAGGTGAACTAGAGAATACTGATCTAGTTAATCTGTTGCACAGAAAACTCCCTGAACCACGGAGAACAGCTGTGAGAGAAAGCATAGCTGATCGAAAATCCAATTGAAAGATTTTCAGTTGGAGGAATTGCCGACAGAATCAGGCAATTACTGAAAGAACAATGCAAAGCAAATCTTAGAGCCAAAATGGCCAAGAAACAACTCAAAGGAGTTGAAAATTTCTGTTATAGAATACTGGATATGCCTACCAACTGGGGATGTCATGAATCCAAGTTCCATAGAAAAAGAAAAGAAAAATATTACTCGAAAAAATTCAGAACGAGTAATAAGAAAAAAGATTGGAAATTCAAGAAAAGTTCCAATTTCAAGAAACAACAGGATGAAGATCCAAAAAAGAAATTCTTCAAGAAAAAGAAGAATCATCAAACCAACCATCAGAACAAATAACCAGGCAAGAAAGCTTGCAGATGCTGGTTATGTAAAGCTGAAGGGCACTATGCCAACAAATGCCCAGAAAAGGGTAAAAGATCTACTAAAGCTCTATTTGAAGAATATGAGCCCATAGTAGAAACAACAAATATGAAAGGCTACGAAATAGCCTATTCTGATGAAGAAGATGATGACAGGTCAGTTTACTCTGCCTGGTCTGAAGAAGAAGAATCATCTGATTCTGAAATAGATTTTGAAGAAGAATACTTAGAATCTAGACAGATGAATGTTCTAAAAGTCAAAAACTGGGAAGAAAGTAAGACAGAAGCAATAACGTCTTCTTATCAGGTAAACCCTAGTACATTCGTTTGTGACTACTGCTCATGTCATGAAAAGAATGGACTTCCTATGTTTTGTGAAGAGTCAAAAAAGACTTATCACAAAGAATGCTTCATAGCTGAAGCAAGAAGAAAAACCAAGAATGGCCTTATCAGCCAATTGGTAGAATAAGAATATGAAGAATATTTCTCTGAGCAAAAAGAGAAAGAAATAGAAACTTTGTTCCAAGAAATTGTGGAACCCTCTTCCTCACAAAAAAAGGAAGAAAAAATCGATGAAGAAAAAATCGATGAAATTATAGAACTGGTTGAACCACCAGAAAATGTTCCAGAAGAATGCAAACCATTCATACCACAGGAACAAGCTCATGAAAAAGAGCTTCAACAATCGAAAATCGTCTCTACTAGTAGATACAGCAACTACATAGAGATTGGATTAAAATTCCCTGATCACAGAAAGTATCATCTACATGCATTTGTAGATAATGGATCGGGATTCACAGTTGCAAAGAGATTTGCAATTTCAAAAGAACTCTGGAAAGAAGATAAGAAAAGAATAGCTACTGGTGTTCAGTTTGATGGAAGCCACCTAACCATGAATAAGGTAGCTAGAAATGTTCACATCACCATTGGTGGAGGAACATTTGTTATCAAAACCCTTTGGCAATCAGAAGGCCAAGGATCAGATTTCTTGTTGGGAAATGATTTTATTCTCCAACAGAGATTTATTCAAGATGAAGAAGCAATAGGCTTCAGAAAAGGAGAACGGGTGTTCTGGGCAGACCGGTTTACTCAAGCAAAAAGTGTAGTAGGCCCAAACTTTACTACTCAATATCAGAGAACGCAACAGAATAGTGGTGATCATGAGCCCTACAAACCCAAATTTGAACATGTGCTTCAAATCAAGCAACAATAAGAATTGCTTATCGAAGAATCTTCTGAAGAAGAAGAAGAAGAAACTAGTGAAGATGAAGAAGCTAGTTTCATCCATGAGCATAACCTCAAGCACTTCCAGAATAAGCTTGAGTCTCAGAAAATTCATACTCTTGATAAAATCAAGAAAATGCTCGAACATAATATCGATGTGTTGACCCTCAGAAATTTTGGGAAAAAGACCCAGTGGTCTGTGAATTGCGATTACATGATATGAATGCCATCTGTCATGTCAAAGACATTCCTCAGTACAAAGAGCATCAAAAGGAATTCAGAAAAGATATTGAAGATCTCCTGAACAAGGGATTAATTCAACCATCCACTAGCCCTCATCAGGCTCCAACATTCTATGTGAGAAATCATGCAGAAAATCTCAGAGGAAAAGCTAGAATGGTAATTGACTACAGAGATGTCAATAAGAAGACCGTTAAAGACGGTTATCAAATTGCTCAAGTACGAGTACTGATCAACCAGCTCAGAGGAGCTAAAGTCTTTTCAAAATTCGATGCAAAGTCTGGATTTTGGCAAGTCAAGATGCATCCAGATAGTGTTCCTCTCACTGCATTTGGAACACCACAAGGTCATTACGAATGGTTAGTAATGCCCTTTGGCCTAAAACAAGCCCCTTCAATCTTCCAGAGAAAGATGGATGACATCTTCAAACATGTTGCTGAATTCTGCGTCGTCTACATTGATGACATTCTTGTCTTCTCCAAAAATAGAGAAGAACATATGAAACACCTCTATGAGGTTGTAAAGCTGATAGTTCAGCATGAAATCATCTTAGGAGAAAAGAAAATTTTCTTTATCCTGGATGGAAATTCTTGGAATAAACATCAAGAATGGAGTGATAAAACTCCAACCCCACATCCTTGAGAAAATCTAGAAATTCCCAGATAAAATTCCTGATGCTAAAAGTCTAGAGAGATTCTTAGGAGTCATCAACTATGGAAGGGATTTCATTCCCAAAATCTCAGGACTAACAGCAATGTTATCTCCTAAAACAAGTTCCAAAAGAAAATGGAACTTCACAGAAGATGATGAAAAAATTGTGAAGCAGATAAAAGCTCTCTGCAAAAATCTCCATCATCTACAACAACCAGAGGAAAATGATGAAATCATTCTCCAAACAGATGCTAGTGATAATTACTGGTCAGGTGTTGTTCTGGCAAAAACGCCTGGAACTAACATTGAAAAGATCTGTAAATTTTGTAGCGACAAGTTTAGCCCTGTAGAACAGAATTATCCTACTGGAGAAAAAGAAATTTTGGATGTCAAGAAAACAATTTAAAACTCCCCAGCCTTTCTTGGAAAACCCTTTACTGTCCGCACCGATTGTGCTAGAGTAAAGAATTTTAAAAATTTTAAACTTGATAAAGTTGCTGATAGAGGAAGATTAGCAAACTGGCAATTATTTCTTAACCAATATGATTATAATGTTGAGTTAATTGCAGGAAACAAGAACTACCTTCCAGACGCCCTAACCAGAGAAATGACAACGTTCAATCGAAGAGATGAAGACGAAGGTCGCAATCCCAGAAGCAGAAGAACTGGGAAAGAACATGAAACTGCTGAGGATCCTCAAGAAAAAATCCTCAAAAGGTTTCTGCTAAGTCCAAAAGAACTAGCCACAACTGATCAATCCCAGGGTAAAGGTGTTTGGACCCAAAATGAGCATTTTGGCCTGACAAGGCACGTCTTGGAGAAATTGAGCCAATGTCAGTGGCTCAAGCTATATATTGTCAACAAGTTCGAAATATATATTTAGAGGCTAAATATAGCCTACTATGGAAGCATGGAAGCATGAAAAGTCAACTTTAGCACATTTTCCTACTTCGGCTAGGAGAAACCGAGCTAAACAAGGAAGGAGGGGCAGAAGACTAACCAAATGAAATTCAAATGAGCTAAAACTGTCCAGATTAAATCTAGACATCCCAAGGATCATTTCTTATGAAGAGTGCCAGAGCTAGTTTTGAGTGGAAGGCCTTCAAACAATCAGTCCAATCTTTTGTAGAAGCAAAACTGGAAAACTGGACCTATAAGAGGTCCAGCAGCGTTTCCGGCCCAACTACTATATCAAAAGCTCTGAAATTTGACCAGGATGATCTACACTCATAGTGGAACATTTGTTATGAAGAAGTCACGGTCAAAATCGAAATGCTTGATGGAGATATAATTGAAGGAATAAAGGAGCCGAAAGTGCTTCCTTATCTCCAAAATTCATCATTCCTTATCTCCAATTATGCCTCCTTATCTCCTTATCTCCGAAATTCATCATTCTTTATCTCCAATTATGCTTCCTTATCTCCAAAATTCATCATTTCTATTAATGCTCCACTATCATTTGTTTAATGCTAAACACTTTGGCATGGTAGCCTATAAATAGAGGTTACAATGAAACACTTAAACACACAATTCACTCATCAATTCATCTCTAAGATGATCTAAGTCTCTCTAGAGCAAACCTCTCTAAGAGCAACTCCTCTCCTTCTCTTTTTCTTACCGGTGATCACACTCCTAGTCCTAGTCTTCTCAGAAGCAGACTTTCAGTGCCACCAAACCCTCTGTCAACGTACTTCGGTCCTAGTCTCCTCGGGAGCCGACTATAGTACCGCGACCACAACGGTTACGGAACCAGCCAAGCAAGGGTAACGCCGTCGCAAACCAACCAAGCTAAAGTCACGCTTTAGCAAGTTCTCTCTACTTCCCGGTGATTTCGCTCTGCTTAACCTACAACGTTGAGTATCGACTTGGTGACACAAGACAAAGTCCTCCAGCACGAGGCACAAAGAATCCTGCGACGAGGTTGGTGCTCTCCTCGTCTACAGTCGCTCAAAAGAAGTCAGGTCAAGGGATACCCCCAACGACCGCACCAGAACGGTGCTGGCACGCCCGCGCAGAAAAGAGACTGTTGACCAGCTGCAGCAAAATTGGAGCCAAACAAAAGGATTGGCTAGCCCGTCTCAAACGGCAGACGGTAAAGCTCATCAAGACCGTTGAAGGCTGTTGCTTTGCCAAAAAGCAAATCAACTCCAACTGGAGTTATAAATGTTTTTAATTATGAACTAAAAACCTCTGCTGATCCTGTGTTCAGAACTGGCAGGAGGCTAGCATACCATCAGAAGGCAATCTTAGATAACCTCTTATTTGCCTTTCAAGAAAGAAACAGTGGCATCATGTTCCCAGCTCTGTTCGCATTAGCTGAAGAACTCCATGAAAATGCTAGACCACAGTTTGAAGAAGTTCATGAAAATACACAGCAGAGTGCTGTCCAGAATGAAAAAATTCGGTATCTTGAAGATCCGGAAAGTGCTAGAGTTCCTGTTTTAGCACTAATAGAACCAGAATGGCATGACTTTCATAATCTTATTGGGAGTCAGAATTCTGCCTCATTTCCTCCAACTCTCTTTGTTATCCCTGGACCTTATGTTGGAAGATATGTGGTCAATGTTCAGAGTGAGCATCCTCAAGAACACAAGCTTTGGCTTGTCGAAAATGGTTTTGTCCATAATCTCTGGACTAAGACCAATGATGATCTCAAGGGTTTACCACCCATCATAGTCAATACAGTCAAAAATGTCAGGAAAAACGACTGTATCCTCAAGCTAAAATTCAGATCAACTCCTCCAGAATGGATTCAGAACAGAAATGGTGAAGTTGAATATATTTCCCCATATCATTATGTGAGAATTATACAGGGAAGATATCTCAAGGCTGCCTGTGTGGGATATAATGGCCAGCCAAACTCTAGCATCCCCTGGATGAAAGCCATGTCCCTATACTATATCCAAAAGATCATCGAAGAAGATAAAGAAAATACGTTCCTGGCAGCAGGAGAGAAAATCTTAATCACTGCCTATGATCACCCAAAAGTGGAAAGCAGTGACATTTTTCTATCTCTCAAGAGAAAGGAAATCGACTCTACGCTGGCATGCTTGCAGTGGATCCAGAAGCTTGAAAATGACAACCACTACAAGATGTATGCAGATACAGATGTAGAAGATAACGAAATTAAAGCCAGGATGGATGACAACTCTCTTGTCCTAGGCCACAATTCTGAAATAGACGAAAACATGTGAAGCAGTAGGTGTAAAAAATGCACCGAAAGCAACTTTGGCTTTTCCTAAAGCTGCTTTTGCTTTTCAGAAAAGAACAAGGTGAAAAACATTTCATCTAAAGGAATCTGTTTTTCGCCAACCGACCTCCATTATCAGGAGCACTCACAGAAGTAGACAAGAAGAGAGTTGTGCTGTACATTTTTATGTTTTGAATTTTGGTTTGAGTTCCGCTCCCTATATAAGGAGCTTTAGTTTCAGTTGTAAAGAATCAGAAAATTTTCATATGAGTTCTAGATCAGAAAATTGAGTAGAAGAGTCTTCTCTCAAGAAATAAGATAGCCATAGTAGCAGTTTGCTCCTTCCTTCCTGTCTAAAGGGTGGAGTACTTTCTTTGCAAGTAAGTATCTGTAAATCATTCTTATGGATAGCTAAACAGCTTCTTAGCTATTTACCTGAGAATGAGGCTCTGAATTTTAGTCTGTAATTATGTTTGAATAAATAATTTCATATTACTCACCACCTTGCCAGTATGTTCTAAATTTTTAGTTTGATTTTTAAACGTTTATATTTGTTTCTGCATTTACTCCTGTACTAGTTTTAGGTTTAAGCTTTCTTTTCTTAGAAAAAATTGCCTCAGCTTAAGATAAAAACAAGCAGCAGTGATTCCGCCTGTTAAAGTAACCGCTAGGCAGGGAGCCGTTAGGTGAAAAACTTGGGCATGTTGAAGGCTAGATTTGTTTTTCTCAAGAGCCTGAATAAGATTTTCGAAGAAAAAAGTAAAGGTTAGACCCAAAAGTCATCATAGGACATATTAGGCACTAGGATAGAAAAGACTACCCTTATAGGTTTTTTCCTCTAAGATTTGTGTAAATGGGCACAATACTAGTGATTTCTGGATAAACAGGAATTAACCCCCTATTTGTAATCCCAATCAAATTTTCGCTTAAGAAACCTGATATATCCAAAAGAGCCATTTACAAGCAATTTCACTATTATTAAGAAGCCTATTTGAATACAAATTTTCAATATTTAAATCGTTCTTCTTAATATGACGACGCTTTTTTTTTTCCCTTAATATATTATCTTACATCATAGTTGCTTTGCTTGGAGATTTACAACGGTGCTAGTTCTTTTTAATGGGTTGGCACTATGATTGTCCGCTAAAATCTTTACTAACTATTCCTCATCAAGATGCATCTTTGTAGGTTGAAGGTTGTGATGGGGCTTGAGCCTTTGAAGTCTTTGATGCCCTTTTGGCGTTTAAATTTTGGCATTTAAGGCCTCGAAAATGAGTTGTTGCATCTTTGTTTATTATGGGGAGGGGAGAAGGTATTTTGTCATCCTTGCATATCAATTGGTATCGGGGATTACTAAGATGGGAGAAAGACTTGCGTGGGGCACCCGCACCTCCACGTAGTGCGGCATACCAATCACTGCCCAGCAGGGGGGTCTTTTGGGTATTGTACATCTAGGGAGCAGGGGCAGTTTCGGAAAAGAGGAAAATTTTTATTTCTTCTGATTGGGTGGCCCTAAAGCCACGTGGTGGGGAAACCCCCACCTAAGAATTTCTCCTAAGATGGAGGTTGCTGGGGCCCTTTCCATGCCTCGGTATGAATTGGATCTTAACTCCTTGAAGTGAATTTAGTATCGGTCCACCTCAAGTTTTATCAGTCTTGGCAATTCACGATTGTATTTTCGCTGGTTGGGGAAGGGAACATTAATTTCAATTTGTAAGTTCGTTTTTTTCAATACATAAAAATGAGTTTCAATGATGGGCGATTTTACTTGTTCCTTTTTTTTTTGTTGATCAAGATCACACGGTTCCTCAAAGGCTTCCTAGGCCCAGAGACTAATCCGTGTTGGGGGATCATGTCAAAACGCTTCCTCCCCCCCGGCCATCAAGAATATATTGGGATTTAACTCCAATAAGCGTCAGGGGGATTCGAACCCGGGTGTGGGGTGTTCCACACCTGGAGGCTCTCACCAACTTTCAGAGGTCAAACTTTTGCCCAAAAGTTAATGTCTCCTAGGATTTGTAACCAAGTGTTCTAGCTTTATTGAATAAACTACCAGTTAATTTTGTAAAGTTAATAAATAACAAGGGTTACGTTGTTCTTTTTTTTTTTTGTGTCTTTTTATTATAGTGATTTTAGAGTAAAATCCTCACATTATATTTGGAATATGAATTATAAGACAAATAGACATCCACACATAAACTAGTACATGTTTTGAACTTGTACATCATTGACAATTGGCCACTGCTATGTGGTTCGTTTATTTTTAAAGCTCAACTGACAATGTTAGTTAAACTCTAAGAAGTTGTTTGAGATCCCAGTCCTCACTTCTACAATTCTACTCCAATAGTTTCAGACATGGTGATGTATCATCTACCACGTCATTATTGATCAATAGGTGATGTATCATCTATCATGTCATCATGGCACGTCATTATCGTTTTACATGACGGTTTCTTTATATTATTGTCATTATTGATAATAAAGTTTATCGTAACTTCTCAAAAAAAGAAAAGACAATTGTTACGTCTGTTTGATTATACAACAACTAGTTGCCCGTGAATTGAACTAATGACCCCCTTCTCTCTTTAAAAGGAAGATTAATGCCTACTAGAATAGATGGTCAAATGACGCGTCTATTTTGTTTTTTTTCTTGTTATATAATAATTAGTTATACAATAATTGATCACATCTCTTTATATTTTCTGTTTCATCTTTCTCAACATCCTTTTCTTAAACACACCTGATCGAGTAAAACAAATCAAGTTAAACTAGTAAAAGATTGAACTCATTATTACACAATTAAGCAAAGCCGAGCTTGAGCTTGAGTCTGAGTTTATTTTAGTGGTATTTTCACCTCAATGGGATCCATAGAAGTCACGTGCCACTCTCGTGCGGTGGACTATTTATTAGGAAAGGAAATGGAAAAGTGACTAAAGTTGTGCTCTCTCCTCTTCCCTGCACTCCTTCCTCCCTTAGAGGCTTCGGCCTTCGATTTTTTTCTAGGGTTTCCCCCCTCTCTCCTCTCGCCCAATCGCCCCCACGCGCCGACATGAAGCTCACTGTAAAGACCCTCAAGGGCAGCCATTTCGAAATTAGGGTTCAGCCCACTGACACCGTGAGCACCTTTCTCCTTTTTTTTTTTTTTTCAATTCAAATTTTGAAATTTCGCGTTGTTTCTTTTGTAATCGTGAGTCAAGTAATTGAGCACAATGCCCAATTAGGAATGATGGAAATGTTGTGATGTAGAAGAGTTGGTTTAGTTATAGACAAGTTTGAATTGAAATTTGATGTGAAAAAAATGTTGGTTTTTTTTTGTTTTGAAAATGAAGGTGATGGGTGTTAAGAAGAACATTGAGGATATACAAGGGAAAGATAATTACCCTTGTGGGCAGCAGTTACTGATACACAATGGGAAGGTCTTGAAAGACGAAACTACCTTGGCCGACAACAAGGTCACTGAAGATGGTTTTCTTGTTGTCATGCTTAGTAAGGTATACCTCTCTCTCTCTCTCTCGGAAATGTGCTGACGATTGGTCTTGTTCGAAGATGGAAACGATTTATGTCGTTGAATGTTATGATCAATTGTGATTGGAGTTTTGGTAATGTTGGGTAGTAGGTGAATAAGTGTCTTATTATGTGCTGTCGGCCTAACTCGAGTGTTAGGGAAGACTATAAGTATGGAGATTTTGTGACTAGCGCTTTTGTATGCTTCGATATTGTAACTTTGTTATACCCTTGTTTTCCTTCTTATGAAGTTTTCAACTTGCATATAACCATACTTGGTAAAGCGAATGCTTTGTTTTATTTTTCATGTTTGTAATTGAACTTACGTACACTGAGTTTGCCCACGACTTTTTTGTTTAGGGTTTTTTGTTGTTATATTCTTCTCTAATTTAGTAGCTACCCACTGCCGGTTTAGGATAATAAGTTTGTTATATATAGATATTTTGGTTTTATTAAGTTGGCTAGTCTAATAATGGCGAGGATACAAGAGTGATTTTATCAAAATACGATGATACTTGTGAATAATATTTTGAGGTATGTATTGGAGTGTAAAGCTTACAATAATTAGGTTTAGCAGAGCTTTCATGTATGTGTGCCTAAAAGAGAACTTATATGGCTCTTATTTTGAAGCTGGAGGTACCCGTGTCTTTTAACGATTCAGTAAGTGCTGCAACTGGGTACTCTGAGTATAGATTGGAGGGGTTATCTGCAATTTTAGGATGTGGATATCAAGGTGGACAATGGAACATGGAGGCTGCCTCTTAGGACAGTGAGCTTGGGATCTGGTGGTGGAAGAAATGGAGAGGAAGTTAAAGGTTGGATGGAAGCCTTTTTATCAAGAGAAGAAGATTAACTGTGGTTCAGTTGGTCTCGCGCTGCTTACCATTATTTACTGTTTTCTTTTTAGATCCTTTCCTGTGTGGCAAAGAGGATACTGAGAATGATAGTGTCTTCATGGGAAGGGGTGGAGGAAGGAATTGAGACCAGTTAATCAAATGGGAATTGGCGCAAGGTGTTTTTGGGGTGGGAATCTGGTAAAAAAAAAAAAAAAAAAAAAGTCTATTAGGTAATGGTTATGCGGATTGCATAAGGAAAGTTATCGTTTTCTTTTAGTATTATATATATATATATATATATATATATATATATATATATATATATATATATATATATATATTTCTTCTTCTTTTCGATACCCAGAATCCCCCA
Source organism: Rosa rugosa (assembly GCF_958449725.1). Taxonomy (NCBI): domain Eukaryota; kingdom Viridiplantae; phylum Streptophyta; class Magnoliopsida; order Rosales; family Rosaceae; genus Rosa; species Rosa rugosa. The sequence goes on from NC_084820.1 coordinate 41,949,366, forward strand.
AACTCACCTTGCGGACCGAGCTTGAAACTGTGGTGGTCCTGCTGAACCCTACAATCATTAGGGGACAGGAAACTAACAATAGCTAGGAAGGTATCCTAAGGGTGTCCGAACAAGACCACAAGGGAGCCGACCATGATTCTTCAAATATGGGCTGAATACAAATGCCTGGGATTCTAATACAGTGCTTTGAGGTTGAGGTTCACGGTGAAGTCTTTGGAAACACATTGCAGGGCATCAACTCATTTTCTGCTTGCTTCAATATAAAAAATGTAAAAAATTAGAGAGAAATAGTACTTTTTTAAAACTGAACCACATAAGATATTATTACTACTACGAGAAGGGTAAATAGAAATTAGACAGGGCCAGATTGTATTAAGGCAAGTTTTTGCATACGTTAATCTTTTCAGCTGCTATGTTATGCAAGGAAAGTAGCTACTCATATCTCTCATGAGAAACAATGTCTATTTTCTTTTGGCACATTTACATTTTTGTTCTAAGACTGGTGGTTGTATCCCTTATTAAGGTGTTTTAAATTCTCTCTCTCTCTCTCTCTCTCTCTCTCTCTCTCTCTATATATATATATATATATAGCGCTTCTCCACTGCGGACGTCCGCAGTTTTTCTTAGGTATGGATTTTAGGTTTTGACCCACTTTTCGATCATATTTTCACATCTTAACCGTTCAGTTTTTAGGTCCTAATGTATAGATCACCTCTGCAAAATTTCAGCCAAATTGGTGATCGTTAAGGCATCCAAAACTGCAATTTACAACAATGTACACGAACGGTTCCGGTTTGGCAGATTCGGTTCGTTCGTGTAAATTGCAGTTTTGGATGCCTTAATGATCACCAATTTGGCTGAAATTTTGCAGAGGTGATCTATACATTAGGACCTAAAAACTGAACGGTTAAGATGTGAAACTATGATCGAAAAGTGGGTCAAAACCTAAAATCCGTACCTTTTTTCTTAGGTGCGGATATCTGCACCTGAGCAAAGTTATATATATATATATATATATATATATATATATATATATATATATGTGTGTGTGCGTGGGTGTGTGTGTGTGTGTGTAGACACATGCTTTTTTTTCTTTTTCCTTTTGATCTTTTTAGTTATTGGCTCACTCAATTTGAATTTTGCATGGGACATGGTATCTGGTGTTATCTCTTTGTATGCTGCTATTGGTTTGGTTCAGTTGTATACCTGTATTTTGCTAAAGCCGACATCTATTTAGTGTGTTTTTGCACTAATAAAACATTGGTCCAAGATGATATCTATCTATTAAACATAAGTACATAACCCAGATAGGCAGCAGTTGTGGGAACCCTTTGTTTTATGGTTTACTTTGTTTGCATAAGCCCTCGTTCTTACTGCTGTACCCTGTTCCATTTCTTGTTTTGTTATTTTGACAGAGTAAAACTACAGGCTTAGCAGGGGCTTCATCTGCTCAGGTACTATACTTGCACTTTCTTTTAAAGTTTTACTGGGCATATGTCCAGTTTTTATGTTGTCTTAATCATGTATAAGCTATTCTGTATATCTGTGTCACAGCCTGCTTCTACAATTCCACCTACAACTGCACCAATCACAAATTCTACTTCCAGAGCCGAAGCTCCCATACAAGCACCGTGAGTTTACATGACAAGAAGCCTTTTGAACTAGTATTTACATTACTCTAATATATTTTTCCTATTCTGCTTTGCAGGCCCTCAGAGAGTACCACTCCTGCTTCAGACACCGCTAAGTATGCTTCTTTCTGCAGATCCTATAATGATATTTGATGCATGTGATTTGAGCCTAGAAGAAAAGTTCCTGAGTTAGATTTGGTTTGTGTGTTCCATGTTGAATCAGTTAATGTAGCTGGGATGTGCTACTTATGTGAATATACAATAATATGGTGGATGTGTGCTATCCATGTTGTGACCTTAGTTAGGTGCAGTTATCTTGACATCCTATATGTGCCCTATATATAACACTTTTTTTTGGGGGGGGGGGGGGGGGTGTGGAGCTTCTGCTTTGTTCTATACAATTTAAATAACACCGTTGGATTATGCTTGCCTTAATATGTTACTTATTTGGTATAGAACCTAATGATGTTAACTCTTGTGTTTCAATTGCAGTGTGCATACTGATACCTATGGTCAAGCTGCGTCAAATTTAGTTGCCGGAACTAATCTTGATGAGACTATTCAACAGATAATGGATATGGGTGGTGGAAATTGGGACAGAGAAACAGTTACACGTGCACTTCGAGCGGCTTATAACAACCCAGAGCGAGCAGTGGACTACTTGTACTCTGTATGTCTACATTTCTTTAACTCTTAGCTATTATATTGATGTATTCAGCTGTTGACATCGTGTTGTTCAGAGTATTCCAGAAACAGCGGAAGTTGCAGTGCCTGTGGCTCATTTCCCTGGAAGTCAGGCATCTGAAACAGGCATAGCCAATGCTCCACCTGTCTCCGGAGCACCTAATTCAGCTCCCCTGAATATGTTTCCGCAGGTAAGTCTTATGATTGTGGAAGGACTTTCTTTTAATTTTATGCGGCTGTATGTTTATCTAAGTTGGAATTCTCCAGGAAGCACTGTCCGGTGCTGGCGCTGGTGCACTTGGATCCCTCGACTTCCTTAGAAACAATCATCAGGTAAGCATCCTGTTACAATACTTTCTAACATGTTCTTATCATTGTTGTACAAATCATTAAATTGACATGATTGGATCATATCAAATTTTTGCAAATATATTGTATGAAGTTACGAACCATCACAATCTGCATAGTATGATTTTATTTGACATTTTGATGTTGTGTGCTCTTTTCACTTTCTTATTTTTTATTTTATTTTATTTTTTTGTGGAAGTATAGAAGCCAATGAAAAAGGTTGAGCACATATTATCACCACTGTAGCATCTACGTTTCACTAAAGTCAACTGCATGCTGGTCTTTATATGTGTCTAATGAATGGGAAATGTGGGAGATCATGTCTGATTTAGATGTTTGTTTGCTTTATTAAGTTGTTCATGATGAGGATTTTGATTTACTTATTTTGTTTCCATTACAGTTCCAAACGTTGCGCTCAATGGTACAAGCCAACCCACAAATTTTACAGGTATGCATATGAATTGCATCTTTTCACATTAGTAAATGCGGTGGTTTATTTTTAAGCATTCTGCTTTTGTTACAGCCCATGCTGCAGGAACTTGGAAAGCAAAACCCCCAGCTTTTAAGATTAATTCAGGAGCACCATGCCGAGTTCCTTCAGTTAATAAATGAACCTCTTGAGGGTTCTGAAGGGTGAGCATTTATACATGCAAATTTCTTAAACCATAGTCATCAAAATGCCTAATTAATCCTCAAAAAACTTAGCAGACCTGAAAAAGAAAAAAAATTAAAAAGAAGGAAGTGCTACAAGTTAATCTCACTGAGAAACCTGGCCAGCACGAGTCATATGAGCATCTCTGAGAATCGATCTATTAATTTCCATTTATCTTCCATTGTTTTGCTGTATTCTAGTTTCTTTTGCCCCTTCTGTGGCATTTTTTTTTTTTTTTTGTGGCAAAACTGTGGCATAAGATACACTGTCCCACCCCACTTATCGACCGAGCCAAAGCCTAGGAAGGATTCTCTTTTGTCTTTGTTGAAGATGCATGTCCCTGGTATCTGTTTTTCACACATAGAACTTGTTATAATCCTGACGTTTCATTTACACAAAATTACTCTCCTCCTCCAGTGACATGTTTGAACAGCCTGATCAAGAAATGCCACATGCTATCAATGTAACTCCAGCGGAACAGGAGGCCATTGAACGAGTATGTATTCTTCTTATTCTTTGAGAGAATCATTTGTGTAATCTGTTTATATTGGCTCATTAGTTGTGTACTTTTCCCTGTAGCTTGAGGCAATGGGATTTGATAGAGCCTTGGTGATTGAGGCGTTTTTGGCATGTGACCGTAATGAAGAGCTGGCAGCCAACTATCTATTGGAGAATGCTGGAGATTTCGAAGATTGAATGACTCCTTCCCCAGTTAACGGATACCCCATTGGATTCATAGTTTTTCTTTTGGATCCGCATTCTTGACACTTGCAGTATCTTCACTCTGGTAGTGTTTGGAGTAACTTGTGTGCCAGATATTAATGAATTTAATTGATTGCTTTTCCTAAAAGTTCATTTGAAGTGTGTGACACCTTTCTACTTTGCTAAGGCTTATTTCTTGTAACTTTTTGAGTAGAGTTCGCTGCTAAAGGAAAAGTTTTCAGTTCCAGTTTTTGTTTCATCTGGTTTTGTTTAGCTTATTGCACTGAAACTTTGCAAACCAACCTGACAAACTAACATACCAGTAGTCTTTATCAAACGGAACCCTTAGCACGATACAAAGCATGCGATTACAAACCAAGAAATAGAGCTGCTGAATGAGTCCTGACTTGAGAATGACCAACGGGATGAGCTACAACAGTCAATCTGAGCACTAATTTCGCTTCAGAGGGCTATGTTTCCACGCAGGGGTCTGTTTGAGTCGCTCATTGAACCCAGTACTACTGAAGTCAGCAAACGAAGCTCAGAGCTTCCAGCTTCCAGGTCTCCATAGGACTAAAGGGATGAAATAATTTTCCCTGTTGTTTCTTCTAGTATAATGCGACTTTTCCAGCACAACTTACATTCCAAAGGTCGATAGATACCGTTCTATGTACAATCCGGTCAGTTTTTTTTTTTTTTTCTTCATGAAATACCTCGAGATTTATCAAGTTATTCAGAAGATATCAGCCTGGACAAGTGGGTCAAGCAAGCCTATTTAGGATGTTCTTCATCCAAATCACTACATAATTGAAATACAGACCACGAGAATCTAAGGAACCAAATAACATCCAATTCAATACATAAATAATGCTCCATAGGAGGAACCAAAGCTTGTGGGTTTGACTTCACATTGACACAAAAGAAGCTACAATCCACAGGAATGACACAAGACACAGGCAGCAACTCTATCTTAGTGATGGCTGGACATAGAGTTCTCTCAAAATAGAAGCCTCAAGAGAACACTAAATCACACAGAGGGCTCGCCCGACATTGACAAACTTCGTCTCCCCAGTTCAGATTCACCGCCATCTCAGAAGCATTGCTGGAGGCATACCACAGAACTTTTTAAGGAATATGCAGATGTTACAGGCTTTGCTTTCCTCTTTTAGTCTCCCTCCTGATCAGCTGACCTTTTGTCTGCTGTAATTGACATAGGGGTGTTTGCCCGCTTTGCTGCACCGTCACCATGGAAATGAAAAGAAAAAAGAGAATGATGTGCCTTGCATAGTAAAACAGGATAGCCGATACATGTTAACATATTCCCTTTCAAATTTTTCTGGAGTATAAGTGTAAAACTGAGGATAATTGTTCAGAAACCAAAAACATATTATTGCAGGACAGTCTAGTTCCAAAGCACATTTTTGTTGGTACTGTGTTGACATAGAAATTGCTCATTTCCAATTATACAATTCACTCCTAGGCTCCGTTTGGTTAGCATGAATGTCAAAATAAGAAAAGGATTTATTTTCCTTTCCAGACCAATGTGGAATGGAATATGTTTTGGTATTTCCATGTGGGTGTTTGGAGCATTACTGAAAATTAAATTCTAGAATTAATTTTCCATTTTTATTGTAGTGTTTGGTAAGTCATAAGAATGAAATATAAAATTATAATTTTCAATAACGCCCTTTCACTAATTAAAGTACATATATGAGATCAACTTATAAGGAATATTAGTGGGGGAGTATAAATTTTCAGAGGGATAATTAATGTAATTTTGCCTTTGACAGTGGGAAATGGAAATAGAATACCACCCTTAACTCGGTAATTCTATTCAGGCTTTAAGAGGGAGTCAATTTCCAGTCAAATCTCATTTTTTATTTCCTTTCCTATCTCTAATTGCAACCAAACGGCACATCTAAATGGAAAATGAAATTAATTTCTATTCCATACCATGATTTCCTGTCATCCAAACGGGGCCCTGCAGTCAAGACTTACCATTGCCAAATGAACTTGAGGGGCAATAAGAGTGATAGAAGATCCAGCACAGATAGCAAAGTAAACCAAAGGAAGAACAGCTTGTGAAATGTTTGTGAAGACCCTTTGCACTCGTAATCCATTGGTTCACTGGTAAGTAACCAAATGCAGCAAAATGCTTTCCACGTAAAACAACAAAAACATCAGTGACACTGTAACAAGATTTATCAAGTTTGAGTTTATGTGCAACCAAAAGCTTTTATGCTAACTATCTCAGGATTTAGGATGGCTACTGATATATGTGAGATAAAAAATTGGATCACCAAAACATAGACACAATGCTTCATACTTATGATGCCAGAATAGTGATGTCCTGGGAACAGGGCAACAAGCCACAAGCAATCTCTTCAAGAACTTTGCCAAATACAAAATAACCTTTCTATAAAAAAAGAGAGAAAAAAAAGTGATGTATATGTATAAATAATGAAGACTAAAGTTCAAATAAATTGAACAGACAAAAGCACCAACCTGTACATGTAAAACCAAGGAAATAATCAACCAACTTCCTCATATGACAGTTCATGGTCAACCCTCATAGAACTTCACAGCAATGAAGTCAAGATAGTTGAACTGATATCGGCTTCTTGACTAAACTCTAACCCTGGTGGAACAAGCCAAAAGAGATAAAAGAGATCCATTTTGATTGCTGATCTCCAAGTTTATCATATGTCAAAAGTTAATTACCTAGTTCAGGGAAGAGCCTCATCAACCGGTCAATGGCTGGTGGAAAAAGTTTCCTTGATGATATTATCATTGCCTGACCCTTCTCCTCCAAAAGCTTTTATGCTAAACTATCACAGTTCTGGATTTAGGATGGCTACTGATATATGTGAGATAAAAAAATTGGATCACCAAAACCTATCACAATGCTTCATACTTATGATGCCAGAATAGTGATGTCCTGGGAAAAGGGCAACAAGCCACAAGCAATCTCTTCAAGAACTTTGCCAAATACAAAATAACCTTCCTATAAAAAAGAGAGAGAAAAAGAAGTGATGTTTTCTTATTGCGCATTAGGCTACCTAGAGTCTTTGCAGCAAGTGGGAAACCTTTGCATAATTTGACAATATAATTAGCAACAACTTCAAACATTCCAGACTTGTTTCTTTCCCTATCAGTGAATGCAATGTGATAGAACAATGACCGACAATTTTCTTCACTTAAACTCCTTCAAATGGATCATGGGAGCGACCGCTCCCATCATGATAGCAACCTCCTCATTTTGTGATGTCACCAATATTATACTGCCTATATCCCCGTTAAATAAAGATCTGCTTAATTGTTTCCACCCACTAAGATTTGGATTCCACACATCACCTAAAACAAGGAGGAGTTTCTTTTCCTCAAACGATTGATGTATGCATTCTAGAAGAGTTTGCAACTCAGTTGAATTTGGGGTACTAGTACTACCAAGACCTTCAATGATGGCTTTGGCAACTTTGATCTCATCAAGAGGGTCTGAGACAGAGACCCATTCTCTTGTCAAAATGAGCCTTGACCTTTTCATCATTATAGACTAGTTTGGAAAGAGTTGTCTTTCCAATTCCTCGCATCCCTATCATAGGGATCATAAGGGGACCCCTAAGTTCATGACAAGTTGCAGTCAACAACTTATGTAGTAAAATATTCTTTTTGTTTTCTCGACCAAATACTATATCAACAGGGGAAGAAAGTTTTGGTTCAAGTTGTTCCAAGTCTCTTTTGAAAGCTATAATTTTGTTTTTGACTAGCAATCAAAATGAACTCTTCATTTAGTTCTTTTATCCTGACAGCAATATCCATACAGCGATGAACTACTTGATTGACTTGGCCAAAAGAGAAGCAAGAGGAAGGAATGGAGAAACATACCTCCTTCTTGGCAACAATGCCATCTTCACCTCCATTTTCTTGTTTCTCCATTCTTCTTTTTGAACTTCAGTGTTCTCATCTTACACATCTTCCATCTCATAGCAAAGGTGTGTAAGATCATTCAGCCAAAGCCTCACAGTGTCCTCCTTCAGTTGTCTGCTCTCAGCATCCTCAAGCACAGCTCGAACTGCTTCAAGATTGCGGGTGATGTTTGCAGCTTCTGTGTCAACACCTTTGACCGGTCTCAGCTCTCTTTCAACATTATCTAGGGTGATGGAAGCCAAACTCTGCAGAGGAATGTCAACTATATAGAGCTTCAGACATGTTCTTAATGCAAACAAATTTGATAACAGAATTAGAGTGAGCAGAGAAAAGGGAGAATTGAAGTATGAAATGCAGAATGGGGCACACTATGGTCTTTGCTGTACCACTTTATAAGTTTATATAATGACTTGACTATCTTAAGCCCTTCAAGTGGGGTATTTGCCTGGTGTATTTTTCCATAATGCACATCTGGCTTGATATATACCTTCAAGGCTTCAACTACCTAACTCCATAATTTGTTTAATAATATAGCTGACCAACAAAAAACAATGCACTTAACCTAACAGATAATTTGTATCATCAAGAATAATGCACCTGTTGAAGTATATATAAATCCGATGAATATGGTTGGCAGCCGGCCAGTGATAATTTATTAAGCTCAGGCGCGTTTCAGTTTCCCCAGTTAGCACAACCAATCTATATTTTCAACTTTTTTTTTCTATCATTTTAATTAATGGATAGATGATGAACTCATTACCAACAGGCTTCTCCTGAGCCATCTTTTCTTGGTAGTGTTCATATGAAATTTGTTAACACTTCAATTTAAAAACAAGCAAAAGCGCCTACAGATTTGATCTGACAAGACTTACCCGCACCAAATGAACTTGGGGAGAGAAGAGCTGTAAGCAGCAGCATCCTTGACAGCAGAATAAAGAATAGCAAACTAATGCTTCCAGTATTTATCTGCATGACATGCAGAGCTGAGGGAACTTCAAAATGATAGAATAAAGCCACTAGTGTACTTTCAATAAATAGACAACGATCCAGGCCTCATAGATATCAATGTCACAATGTGCATAAACAGGGTCCAGTGGCGAAGTTAGGATTTCATACCAAGGGGTGCGAAATCCTAATTTTTTTTTTCCATTAGTCATAATACTCGTGAAGTTCCCAAATTTTTGAGCTAAACAGCTCAAACCAAGCAAAATCCCAATGACACAATGTTGATAGGAAAATGAAAGCAGAAGCAGAAACAAAATAAAATTAGCATTTTTGTAGAGAAATGTATTATGTTAATTAGACCAGATGAAGCACCAATAGAAACCAAAGAGAGAAGAGAGAGAGGTGTCAAAATGAATTTGATACCGAGAAATAATTAGAAAACCAACAAGAAAGAAAACAGAGCAGTAGAGCTCCTTGTTGCACAAGTAGAATTAAAGAAAAAACAAAACTGAAGGAGTAAACTGTTAAAACTTGATAGACATGTAAAGTAATGACACAAACTACAGTGAGGGTGTGCAGCTGCGCGTACTCTGCAGCCATACTAGCTCCGCCCCTGACTAGGTCGATAATATGAATTACTCCATGCACATCTAAAATTGGAGGTTGCTAGAAGCAAAGAAAAAGGTTATATTTGCACCCGCATAAGCTGTTTGAACACTGAACCCAATATAACCAAAGGTGAAAGGTGGACAGATGACGCTCTCATCTTCCAGATCTCCATAGGACTACAAGGTTGGAAGAATATCCCGGTTGTTTGTTTCATTATATATGATGTAACATTTTTTTCCAGTACAATTTGGATCAATAAGTCAAGAAAAAGTGAAAAACCATTGTTTTCATTTTTTCCTGAAATACCTCAAACTTTATCAAGTTATTCAGAAGATATGTAAACCAAGCAACTTCAGTAGAAAGTTAAAAGCAATATATTATGGAACTTTAAACTAACTGCTAATCTAAGTTTAACAAAAGTCCAAAGTTACCAGTTTGATGTTGCAAATTCAAACCCAACAATATTAGAGAGCAAAATAAAGTATATATGATGTAACATTTCCAGTACAACTTGGATCAATAAGTAAAGAAAAAGCCTTCTTTTCATTTTTTCATGAAATACCTCAAACTTTATTAAGTTATTCATAAGATGTACAACAGAAATAATCAGCCTGGACCGGTGGGTAGTCAAGCAAATCAATCAGGATGCTCTTCATCCACATCACAAAATCATCTATTTACAAAGCATTTGATGACCTAAGCAAATAATTAATGGTTCACAGGCTGAACCAACGCAGAAATTTTCTGCTTTGATTAATTCCACAGAAAACTACAGACTATGAGATGAGACATAGCCAGCAACTTTGTCTAATTGAGTGATAGCTGGGTTCATAATTTCCTCTCTAGGAACACAACAGAAGCCTCAAGAGAAGAGATCAGTTTACTCATAAAGGAGTCTGGCAGAGCCACTTTGGTTTTCTGCAGTTTGAGGTTTACCACCATACTAGAGTGAGATTGGCATAAAAAGAATTCCCAATGAAGATGTAGCTTTGCTTTCCAATTTAGTTTCACCTCTACTCATGTATTGTGCAATTGCTGTATAGGTTTTCAGCACCACTACAAAGGACAGATTTCAAAAATCAACTCGGTGTCTTGCATAGAAAAGCAGGATAGTTGTTCAATGTTAACATATTTCCTTTCAAAAGTTTCTTGAGCAAAAGAAAATTGAGAACAAATTGTTTTTCGAAAGAAAACCAAAAATTATTATAGGTAAGTTTATTTTCAAAGCATTTTTTTTTCTTGGTAGCCTGTAGACTTGCAAATTTTTCATCTCCTATTAAACAAGATAAAAGTTTTACACGTTTGGTCAAGACTTACCATCACCAAGTGAACTTTGGGGATAGAAGAGCAGAGGAGGATCCGGTAGGGACAGCAAGATGAATCACAGAAAGAACAGCTTTGAAATGTCTCTGAAGATCATTGCACATTCACTCAGTTCAGTGGAAAGTGCTGGTGCAGAAAATTTACCGTCCATGTAAAACAATAGAACATCAGCGACACAACAATTAGTGGAACCAAGAAGCTTTAACCATTAAGTAGTTCGACTGTCAAAAGAAATGGAAATAATGTTCTAGCTGAATTTATTAGGATGGACTCGGACAGATTTAACATCATCACAAAAATGAGACCATTTGTTCTCACTTTCTAGATGGCATAACAGAACAGTCTTGGGTACTAGCCACAAACAATATCATCACAATCCTGATGATGAATGATGTAAGTATCAATTTCACCACTATTTAGTCACCTTAAATATTTTCCTTCCTACAAAAGGAGAAAAAGAGAGTGATATAGCCATACAAGTATACATGATGAAGGCAAGTTGAACCAGTTTAACTGACAAAAGCACAACCTAGGTACAAATATATAACCAACGAAACAATCTGGTGTCGAACTTCCTCGTGTGACGGCTCATGATCACAAACTCCATAGCTTCCTGAAATACATTTGATTTAAGTCCAGACACTAGAAGATATGCCTCGTCTGCTTTACTAGGCAACGACCTTAGTACATTCAACGGAACCAGAAAGTTAAAAGCAATATATATGGAGCTTTGAACTAACTGCTAATCTTCAAGTTTTACATATGTCAGGAGTTTACCTGTTCAATGTTTACAAGCCATTTAGGGTCATCCCCAGTGTTTCCATGGAATGGAATTCAGGGACACATCCACTCTTAATTAACTTCTCTTTATACCTCGAAAAGATTAAGTCATTAAGATAATAATGTATGTGCGAACGTTATAATTGCGCAAACTAGCAAGAAATCGAATAATCAAGCCCCTCCAAAAGATTACAAAGGTCAAATAATGAGAATCTACCTGAGATACGTGAAGCAAAATGCCTTGCTTTAGTAAGAACCTCATCAATCCATCAATGTGTGCAGAGTTTTCTTGATGGTGCATTCTCATTGTCAGATAAACCTCTGACATAAAATGCTGTTTTGCAGATGGTTCAATTTCTCTAGATGGACTACAGTTGAATGATCTTATGATGACATCCCTTGAAATTGATTGGATTGTAATAGAAAAATGCAAATGACTTCAGTTTGACATGGATAAGAATATACTAATATTTGCAATTGATCAAGCATGTACAGTTGAAATTACCAATGTTTGCAATTGAAAAATCTTAAATGTTTATCTCTAACTATCTGTTTTTTGTTTCCTCACTGTCTAACAATGCATAGAGTATTCGAAAGTCAACAATCTTAATATAATATAATAAGCGGTTGTTTATATAGAGGAATATGTATGAAGAAATAGACTTGAATACATCTTCAGAAGATAAGTCACTTGCAATTTCAAATTTAACTCGCAAAATGTACTTCCACACCAATTCTTGCCATAATTACTAACCAAAAAACTAAAGTTATGATCTGTTGCAGCTTACCAAAGCATATATCCAGTCGTCAGCTTGAAAATCCCAATGCCATTGTAAACGCTTTTAGATTAAATCTAAGCAGTACAGTACGAGATAGTGTGAAGAATTCCTCCGTAGTTTATAAGCTGTATTAAATGAAGACAGTCAGTTCCAAACTACCCAAAGGTGGACTGGAAATTTTATTCAATATAGCACAAAGAATACTGACGGTTGGGGATCATCTTGTAGTGGACTCCAATCATCAGAACTAAAAAGACCTGACCTCCCTATTCCCTCCACATAAGAGTTTGCTTGCAAGCCTTTCTGCATTTCGATCCATAACCAAATATTATCATTTTCTTGCATTTAACTATCAATCTCATCTCAAGCAATCAACTTAATTTGTTAATAGCTTTAAACAAAAGAGAAACTTAACCACTACATACTTGCATAATTTTACCATTCATAGAACCTCCTTTCTGAATTTCAAGTATTTCAAGTGAATGGATGAATAAAATAGATGTTGGAAAAGGAACTATATCATTCAATTTCCTATTCTTAGAATCACACTGCCCTGTACTTACCCAAATCTTGAAGAAATAAAGCTACAGAGTACAGACATCTCCACTGGATGGGGAGCTGGGTTCCAGCATCAGAAGAAGCATTAGATCTTCAACCCTGCTAGATATTGGGGAAAGATCAAGGACTCAGCCTGAAGCTATGAAAAAAAAAAAAACCACATGTTTATGATAGAAGATATGCATCCCTAGAATATATAAACTGAAAGTAACTAATTAGCTAGACAAATAAAGTTCCATATTTTGTAATTTTAAAAGTTCTTAAAAAGATCTAATTCATTAACTTGTCCCAACAGATAACCTGTGTCATCAAGAGTGATGCACCCAATGAAATATATATAAATTTACAATAGAATATGGCTAGCAGGCGTGTTTCAGTTGCCCCAGTTAGCATAATCATGTATTACTCTGCATTTTTAATTAATGGACGAGGGTTCCAACAGTCTTCTCATGAGCTCTATTTTCTTGGTAGAAATTAGTTTCTTGAGCAAAAGAACATTGAGGAAAAACTGTTCAGAATTAAATGGAAAACCAAAGTTCTTGCAGGTCAGTTTAATTTCAAAGCACATATACCCTGGCAGCATATTGACGTGCAAATTTCTCGTCTCCAATTAAAGAAGTCAAAAGTTCTACAAGTTCGGTCAAGACTTACCAAGTGAACTTGGGGGATAGAAGGGCAGAAGAGGACCCGGCAAGGACAGAGAAATAAACCACAGAAAGAACAGCTTTCAAATGTCTGCGACACTGCAGTCGCATTCAACTGGTTTAGTAGCAAGTGCTGACACTGCAATGTAGAACAACACAAACATCATTGACAGTCTAATTAATAGGTGCAACCAAGAAGCTATGCAACAGACTCTTCCTGTTAAATATCAAGTAATTTTGTTTGCCAAAAGAAATGGAAGTATTGTTCTAGCTGGATTTATCAGGATGGACTCTGACAGATTTGACATTATTACAAAAATGAGACCATTCGTTCGTACTTTTAGTCAGATGGGATAACAGAACAGTCTAGGGTACAAGCCAGAAGCAATATCCACATGATGAATGTTGTTACTATTAATTTCACTACCCACTGATCGCCTTAAGTAGATTATAACATTCCTACAAAAAGAGATAAAACAAAGAGTGATATAGCTATATAAACAATGAAGACAGACAAAAGCACAACCTAGAGACAACCAAAGAAAAAATCTGGTGTTGAATTTCCTTGCATGAGAGCTCATGGTCACAACATCCCAGAGTGTTTCCGTGGAATGGAATTCAGGACTCTTAAATTCTCTCTCATGCCTCAAAAATATTAATTGATTAAAGTTAGTGTATACCATGGCAACAGGGATCATATAACCATATAGTAGAGTTATGATTGGTCAAACAAGCAAGTGATTAATCAAGTCCCACTGAAAGATTAAAAAGGACAACTGATAAGAAACTACTTGATATAAGTGAAGAGCAAGTACCTAGGGTTGGTAAGGACCTGATTGTAAACTACTTGGTATATTAACCATCAGCTTGAAATTCCAATGCCATTGTAAATGCTTTTAGCTTGCTGTGGGAGCCAAAGAAATTTCCTGTACAATAGATACATTGTCAGCTAATTGAAGATGGTCAGTTCCAAACAAATATAGTTCCATAAGCAGATATGCGTCCCTAACATTTAGTAACTAACGAGCCAGACAAATATAGTTCCATATTTTGTAATTTGGAAAGTACATAAGAAGCTCTTCTGCATTAAGCTCATCATGTTACAATAAGAGTTGTACACTAGAGCTATTCTCTTGGAAAATCTCTGCTTGTTCCAAGAGATTTGGAAAAAGAGGCCCAACTGTTTGACATAATTATAAATGAAAAATTACACCAGCTGAAGTAAAAAATTGAAAGCCATTACAACCTTGAGGCATTACATCAAGGAGTACCTGAGGATGGGGGCATTCGGTCTTGGGGAATCCAGCCATTACAACTTGGAGGCTTGACCCTCCCAATCCCTGCAAAGAGATGTGCTTTCAATCTCAATGCAAAACATGAAAGCAAGTTAAATTGAAAAAAAAGAATCACAGATGACCATTACTGCTAGTTAATGTATGATCAAGTCTTTATTAAGTCCATAGATGCCTAGCAAGTAGCAAAAGAAAGTTAAAGTACAAGAGCAACATTGCACTACACTAGATCAATATACATAGGATTAATGAATAAGAGCTTAATTACCTGAATATAAGAGTGGATGAGATTGGTGGAAGCTGGCTCCTCACTCAATATTCAGAGGTCATTATCAATTTGGATGTTTGGGATGTAAGAAAGATTTCTAAATTCCTCATTAGTCAGGGCCAGTTGGTATGGCAATGTCATTATCATTGACCTTTATTTCCAACGCTTCAAGGAATGGCAATGTCCCTAAAGGAGGTAGAAGCTCAAGTGACCTCATGTCAAGTGTAACGCCCAGGAAGTCCGGCAGTGTTTGTAGAGTATGTATAACAGCTACTATTTTGTAGGGAAGAAAGAAAGCTCACAGCCTACAGCTTGATTTGTCGCCTGCCTGAATTAATAGAAGAGAATCAAGGCCAAACTACGAAAACATATATTTGCAGATATGTTTATATAAGTTATACATAAAATCCGGTAGCTTTTAGCAGACTGCAACAATTCTTTTGCAAATGTATTATACCAACTCATTTCCATTAGCATTAACCCTTGAGAAAAATTTTACTAAGCATAAAATGCAAGTATGTCCAAGCATGCAAGATAAATCTGAGTCGCCAACTGGGTTTGATGATTTCAAATGAGTGTTTGGTGTAAAGGGGGAGTAAAACATACCAATGAATTTCATAACAACTACATTATAAACATTGCTTTCCCCTTATATGTGCTGGGTTCTTGAAATATTCATCTCTATTGTTCATGTAATATATATCGAAAATAATTAAGCTTTCCAAGTATTACATTTAGTGCAACTCCGTTACGCAAATTAAATAAAATTACTACCCTCTCACTCCAACAGAACAATTTCATGTTTTCCAATTTCAATGAATCGGAAATTGCATACCAAATTCTCAAAAAAAAAAAAAAAAAAATTGGATACCAAAATGCAACAACTAGTATATGTAAGTAAACAAACGATCCCCTTATTTAATGACTCTGAATCAATTGCTCATTATACGGTCCAAATATATAGTCGAGCAGATTCTGAAACTTTGAAATGCACCAATCAAATCCAAACCTCAAGGGATTAGCCGCAGTTTCTGTGTAACCAAATTACAACAACCAACTTGTATTCTTTTTTATTCCAAAACCAAATTGCCAAAAATGCAGAAAATTCTACTCAAAACACGATTCAGAAGACTGGGTTGACGACTAATTCGTAATATATTGGATTGATGAAACAAATAAAAAAAATCATAAATCAAATAAAAAAATAGGTGATTATGATTATATTATTGGATATCCCTTGAGAAAAAACCATACGATACGATTCATATATATATATATAAAGTTAATGGAAACATTGAATTGAAATCTTACTAGAAGACAAGACCACTCAACAACTCGCCGCCTGAAATCAGAATTCCTCCACTTGGATGTCTGGGACGTGAGAAATCTTGGCCCACTCCTCACTTGTTTTGTCCCCGACTTTACCCCTGAGAATTGGAGAATACCCACTCCTCAATTGTTTTGTCCCCGACTTTACCCTCGAGAATTGGAGAAGCCACGAGGGTCACGCTCTGTAGTAGTGGTGTCTTGCGCAGGAAGTCGGGCAGCGTACCAAGTTTGGAGCACCCGTTAAGTACCAAGCGAGATAGGGAGGGCATTATGGTAATATTATTCTGAAAATCCCCTCCCACTCCTTCCCACTCTTCCCAGTTCCTCATCCGCCAGAACTGGAGGGTTTTCAATTTGGGGAATAAAATAAGAGAAGACGAGGAGGAGGATGATTGTAATTCTCTTTCTTCAATTCCCAATAACTCCACTCCCACCTTTTTCACTTTCTCCATCCCCTGAAATACAAGTGATTCAAGCGACGGCAATCTCCCAAATGGACCCGAAAGCAGCTCACAATTACCGAAGTCAGAAAGGACAAGACTTGTCAGATTATGTAAAGACAAGATCCAATCAGGACACGGAGAAGTAGCCAGCTGGCAGTTCTGGATGGTCAATGATTCCAAACCTCCATGTGGTTGCAGCCCATTCAGTATTTCTCTATCATTTTGGCCCCTCCCTTCTTCTTTCCCCTGATGATAACATAGACCGAAACATAAGAAATCTAGATGCAGATGATGAAGGAGATGTTTCTCACTCAAACATGCCTTTACACCCTCACTCGCATCTTCCACAGACTCCAAGTGTGCAATTTCAAGACTCCCTTCAAGTTGGTTCAAGTTTTCCAAATCTTGCAACTTCAACGTCCCTTCTTTGTCCTCACCCCTATAACCATTTAGATGAAACACATCTAGCTTTTGCAGACCGGTTAACCTCCCTATCCCTTTTGATTTTAGACGACAGCACCGATAGACATAAAGATGCTTTAACTTGGTTAGCTTTCTCATTGCCTCTTCATCGGGAAATTTGACAAGTTCACTGCAGTTGACAACTCGCAACGTTTGCAGATTGTATAAATCACATAAACTGTCGGGCAATTCCATCAGTTCATGGTTTTCAGACAAGTCCAGATATCTCAGATGTATCAATCCACCAATCTCCTTTGGAACTTCTCGAATCGAGTTTTCACTCAAATTCAAAGTCCTAAGGCTTTTTGATTGCGAAATCAACTCTACGCCAATGCTAGTGAGTTTCGATTCAAAAGCTGTGAGAGTGCGCAAACTCTTACAGTTGAGAGAAGAAACAGGAAATGGACCCTTGGGTGCAAACATTAAAGACAAATGACGGACTTCATCACCAGGTAACTCCATTCTCTCATTAGCACCCTTAACCACCATACTAAAGCATTCATCCTTGGTCAAATATTGCACAAAGTCATGCACGATGTCGTGCATTTTACAACTTTCAATGTTCCCATCAGAATCTTCCACAATATCTTGAAAGAAAGACCGCGTTACTAAGTTCTCAAAACACCATTGACCTACTGTTGTCTTTTCTTTATTTCCTCCTTTGACTTCAAGATAATCTTGTGACATCCACAACTCAATCAACTTATCCTTAACAATCACATGATCTTTAGGAAATGTAGCACAATACAAAAGACAACGTTTGGACAATGGTTTCAAATCATAGTAACTTAGTAATAACGGTTGGAAGACTTGCTGCTCAAACTCTTGTAATTCCCATATCTTACTATTCAAAACCTCTACCCATTGTTGCAGTGTTTTCTTACACCGCATTAGACTACCCAAAGTCTTAGCAGCAAGAGGCAAGCCTTTGCACTTTTTCACGATTTCATTACCAATATCTTCAAACTTTTTAGACTCTTTTCTTTCATCATCAAAAAATGCAATGTGATAGAATAATGACCGACAAGTTTCTTCACCCAACTCCTTCAAATGGATTGTGTGGTCACTAGTTGCTCCCAGTGTACTAGCAACTTGCGTTATTCGCATTGTAACCAAAATTCTACTCCCTGAGCCACCACACCCTAATGTTGTCAAGAAGGGCTCCCACTTTCTATGGTCTGAGTCCCAAACATCATCTAGGACAAGAAGGAACTTCTTGCCCTTAATCGAGTCAGATATAAGTTGAACAAAAGTTTCCAACTCATTTGAATTTGGGGCAGTTACCTTAAGACCCTCAAGGATGGCTTTGGCAACCGCAATTTGTACAAAGGGTTCTGAGACACAAACCCATATTCTTGTCTGAAAACAAGCATTTACTTTTTCATCATTATAGGCTAGTTGGGCAAGAGTTGTTTTGCCTATCCCCCCCATACCTACAATAGATTTGACAAGAGGCGTCTTCTTTTCTTCACTATTCTCACTCACTAACTCGCTTACTAGTTTATTCCTTTCGTAGTCTCTACCAAATGTCCCAGATTTATCGACAATTGAGAAACTTTTCAATCGTTCAGGTTGCTCAAATTCTATTTCATTTTGAAGGAACTTATAAAATTTTTGCTGTTCATGAATCAAAGCTAACTTCTCATTCAACTCTTTTATCCTCACAGCAATGTCACGACGAGAAATTATCCGAGTGACTTGGCCAGTACCAAGACAACGGAAGGGAATAGAGAAATATACCTTCTTGTTAGGTACAATAGCATTGTCACCTTGGTTCTCGATTTGTTGTTTCAGGATTTCAGTGCTCCACTCGTCCACCACATCGTCTACCTCGTACGACACTTCTTTCAGATTGTTGAGCCAGCGTCTCACGCTGTCCTCCTTGACTTGCCTCCTCTCTGCATCTGCCAGCACAGCTTGAATAGTTTTGAGGTTGAGGGTAAGGTTGACTACTTCTTTTTTGACATTCACAACAAGTTTCACATTTTGTTCCACATGTTGGAAGATGAAGGAACCCAACTGCTCTACAAGGAAGGATACAAGTGCTTCAGCCATTGTGGTGTTCGGAAATTGATTGTCAGAGGAAAGAAAAAGAGAAATGAGAAAATGGACTTGCTTCAGGTAAGAAGGTTTTCTGGTGTGGCGATATGCTACTCCCCTGAACCAGCTTTATATGATGAGGTTTGAAGAATTATTGGTGGGCAAATATCTTCAATCCCCACAAATTCCCTGCAATTTCTTCATAGCCACAACTTTATTTTTTCTGGTCTGAGCCACGACAACTACACTAATGACTGTGTTTACCTATTCTTAGTCTTTACTCCATCTGTAAGGCATTATTTTGGTCCATAGTTGCAGGCATGAGTTTGAAAGTGATTGCAAGTAAAAAGAGAAATGTGAGAAACGAAAAAGCAAAAAATGCAGAAAAGCAACAATTATTGGTGCTGTGCTATTGTCTTTGCTGCATGTGGCCGACTGCTGACCAGCTGACCCACAGATTGATGAATCATGTCTCTCTGTTCAGAGCCACTTGAGTAAAGAATATGCAATGCTGGTGAGTAAAGCTTGACGAGGACCTAAGCGCATGATTAATAATGGAACCAATGCTTTTGATTCCATAGAGACAAAAAGCAAGCCACAATCAACTACAGAGACCAAGGTCGTGTTGCAACTCTGTCTAATTTGGAGCCTGGCACTGGCCAACATTAGTTGCTTCTCTCCAGTTGATCAAGGTTGAATTGAACGCCATATTAGTTGGTCTATGCACTATGCTAGGGTGAGATGGCAATTGAGTTGTAGCTTTGCTTTCCCTTTTAGTTTTTCTTCTACTCTCGTATTGTGCAATTGATTTTTACAGAGGACAGGAAAGATTTTAGTCTTGCATAGCAAACATGACAGTCATTCAATTTTAAAGTTGTTAACATATTCCCTTATATATAAAAGTTTTTCGAGCAGATGAAAATTAAGGACAATTTGTTGCAAAAAGGAAAACCAAAAATTGTTGTAGGTACTGTGAAGACCATCGAAAGAACAGCTTTCAAGTCTCTGTGAGGACCACTGCACTTGCACTTAATTGGTTCCACGGCAAGTGCTGGCACTGCAATTTTTCTGTCCATCTAAAACAACAAAAACATCAATGACACTGTATTAGTTGGAATAGTTGCAACCAAGAAGCTAGAAACACTTTATATATATATAGACTGCCAATAGAAATGGAAGTAATGTTCTAGCTAGAATAAATAAGATAGACTCTAGCTAAATGGCAGTACCAATTTCACAACCAACTAATCACCTAATCATCTCAAGTGCATTGTAACATTCATCTGAAAAAAAAAAAAAAAAACTGTGACATCTATCTTCATATCTTTTGTCCTAGTAATGCACTTACCAAGCTTCAGACCCTAAACCTTTTAACATCTGTAACTAAAATATATATAAGAAGCAGTACACATGCATATATTTTGCAATATTTAGGGGAGAGAGTATATGCGGGTGTAGCCTAACACAATGGATCTAGACTATTACGGAATTACCTTTCATGATGGTAAGGTGGAATGGTTTCATAGTGACTGCAGAGGATGTCCACTGAGTACAGCTACAGAAACACCATTTCTCCAGCTCCATGTTTTTTGTTAGGATGCAGATTGTACGAAAAGCTTCCAATCCGCGATCGTGTCCATTCCAAAAAAAGCCTCAGCCTAAGAGAAGAAAACCCATATATGCCATGGAAATTAGTTGTCAAACATAATAAAAATTAGATAATTTGATATCTAGAAAGTGCCTAACTTGAAGCCTTTAAAGTATGGCATTGGATCAATGAACATGCTGATCGATAACATGTACCTAGTTTAGCTAAGGACCACTTCAATCAGTTCAATGCATTCCAAATTTCCTTTATGGTGAAAGACCCTGTGATGCATAATCCTACATAGAACATTCATCAAAATCAGATTTATTTCTCCAACTGGAGGTAAATAGATCTTTTGACAGTTCAACAAATTGACAACCAGGGACTATAAACATTGGATTGCAGTGAGAAGACAGTGACTAAATAATAGTGTTCTTATTGCAGAAAATGCAAAGTAATTTGAATACCTAGCCTGAATGTAAATATATATCCTTTTACTGAGAAGAAACTAGAAAGAGACAACAGGGGTAGGAAATAGACATGATTTGGGGACTACGATATAAACTGAAACTAAGAGACATCAATCCAGACCAAGTACACAGCGGCATTAAAATTCTTAACAAATCTTTCCAGAACTGCTGTTATTCTTTTCCAAGTAAAGATTGAGACAAATGCATGGGAAAGGAGTGGCCTAAAAACAACATTACAAAACATAATTAGGGTATGTTTTTTTCTTTTTCAAAGATTCCAGATCATATGAATACCTACATATTACCAGAGGATCACAATAAATATGATATCTAATGAATACCTACAAAATGAGGTACAAAATTTTGTAAACTGGCAACCAGTGCACCAAATAAAGATGATTTTCTTTCTTTCATGGTTAACAAGCATATAGATAGGTCTAGCTAGAGAAATGACAAGCTATTGCATTTGTGGTTTAACAAGGAATCAACTCCATAGTCCAACAGAATCCTGTAGCTCCTGCTAAAATACATTTATCAAGCTTCATACACTAAACTTTTACCATGAATTGTTAACTAAAATATATATGCACCAATATATTTCCAATTCTAGGAAATATAGTTCGATCAAAGCACCAGACTATGTTTGTGTGTAGCTTAACAGCACAGAGTCCTTTGGATCTGAACCATATAAATACCTTCAAGTAGCCTTCAACGATTGAGGTGGAAGGATTTGAACGGTCCATTTGCACAAACACCAAATACCAGGCTCCCGGCCTGCTGCTTATTGTTAAGATACAGATTGTAGAAAATGCTTCTGAACCCCAATTACTAGTCAATCCCTGTCAGCATGCATTCCACAAAACCTTCAGACACCAAACTTTCAATGGAATCTGTAACTTGAAATATACATGCATTGAAAATCATTGAAACATTTAAGCTACTGAAGAATAAGCATTTAAGCTACTGAAGAATAGTCCATACCTCCATACCCCCAACATGTCATAAGCACATCAGATTGGATAAACTCCAACTTCACAAGTTAATTCAGTCACGACCTTTGCAGAGAAGAACAAACAGTTTCAATATCAATTAGCTATAACAGTTTATGGTCGAAATTTTCTTTTTAATCTCGGCATAAGGAGTTAGAAAAGAGACACGAATATAAAGAAAAAAAAGTTTCAAGATTTGATCTAATGGAGAGAGAAGGCAGAGGTGTATCTAGCTAGCATACCTATCTAGATAGCTTCATTAGCTTGACAACTCCAATGACATTCTTAGTCCTAGAAGCATCAATGTGGTCCACAAGTGTAACTTAAGATTCTCTGTCGGGAGAACTTCATTTCCGGTTGAAGATATGATACAAAGGAAGGAATATTGTATAAGAAAAAAATTATAAAAAAACTACAATAAGCAGAACAATGGTTCAAGGAGATGTATTAGAAAAAAAAAAAAAATTCAAGGAGATGCTAAGAATACACAATGTGGTGCTTCATTAACTACTCATAAATTGGAAGTGACTTATGACATGTACAGACACAGCACCAGTCTTTTACTGAATGAATATAATATATCAATTGAAATTTCAAATAGCAGCCAAAGCGGATTCTACACAGGTATATATATAAGAGGTTTGCTCCACTTTTCTACCAAATGACCCTTTAATCATGTTTGCCTATCTAAGAGGCTTCTGTTTCTTTCCCAGCTTGAAATTTTTAATGAAGAAGCCCTCCAAAGTTGGGTTGCTTACCATATCCTGATTGACTTGCACATACCCCATTTGCAAGTTCTGCATGAAGAACCTAAAAACACTCTTAAAGTGAGAACACAACATAACTTTCCAAAAAAAAAAAAAAATTGTAGTTTGATATGGACATTGCCAAGAAAGTACTCCAAAACCATGGATTCAACTCCTGACCTGAGTGCAGTGTGCATCCATCAGATGACATGGAAGCCCATCATTCAGAAGTACGCCAAGTAAAGAGATGGATCATATCATCGTCGAAGGCAAAATGATTTGCTGCAAACAAACAGATAATCAAAATTCCAACCTAAATTAGAAACTGAAAGAATAGGAAATGTAGAAAGTAGAAATAAGAAAAACAGAAAAGAAAAGGAGAAATAGTATTTACCTCTGAGGATGAAGGAAGGGGCACTTTATGGTTTGCAACCGCCTGCATAGGATGTGTTGATCAAGCTGGATTGGAGTTAAATCATCTTATGGCAGTTGAACAAGTCTTTAAGCGTTGGACTACAGAAAGAAGATACAATGATTAAAGTAAACAACTGATAATATTCCTATTGCAAATTGTGAACAGAATGCAAACTTGCAGAGTATTTGAATCCTTTACTGATAATATTCCTATTGCAAATTGTGAACAGAATGCAAACTTGCAGAGTATTTGAATCCTTTACAATTCCTTTACAATTCAGAAGAAAGCATTGGCATTATTGTGATTTCAGAAGAATCCTTTACAATTCCTTCCCACTCTTCCCAGTTGGGCATGAGACGAAAAGAAAGTCGTTCCAATCTGGGGAATAGAATTCTTGAGACTTCTTCTTGTATTCCCAGAAATTCAACTCCCACCTTTTTCACATTATCCATCATTCCATCCACTGAATTTCCAGAATTTCAAGAGATGGCAATTTTCCAAGAGGAGGCAAAAGTTCACAAAATTGCCACCCTTCAAGATTAACTTCTCTCAACTTGTGTAATGGCCTGATCCAATGGAGAGACTTGGCGGTGCCATGGCAATTCTATATGGATAAAGATTAAAAATTTGATGTGGTTGCAATATGCTTTCACTATTTCTTCATCACCTTTTCTCTGCTCTTCATATCCTTCATGGAAACGTACTCCCAAATGAGAGAGGTGCTCCTTATTACCAGCTGTGCTTTCTCAATCTCACTCGCATCATCTTTCGCATTACTCCCCAATATATAGATGCCGGAAGCCGGTCCATGATTCCGAGATTTCCTAATTTCAATGCTTCATCATCACCCTCACATACATAAAAGCTGTCTAGTGCTTCCAGACTTTTCAAACTTGCAATCCCTGTCGGTAAGTACCTCAGCTTATCACAATCCCAAATATATAGATGCTTTAAGCTAGTCAACTTTCCCATGGCATTGGGTAGTTTCTTAAGTCTACGACATCCAACAAGGACCAGAGTTTCTAGATTGTATAAATCACACACAGTTTTCTGTAATTCTTTCAAACTTGCAATGAATGCAATCCCTGTTGGTGGGTACCTCAGCTTATTACAACCCCCAACGTTTAGATGCATCAAGTTAATCAACTTTTCTATTGCCTTGGTCAAACTTGGCAGGGGAAAGAATGCTCTAAGTAGTTGCAATGGAAGTGAGAATAGGAGGATATGTAAGGCAAGCTGCATACTTTACGGAAGATTCGTATCCTCCACTTACTATTTCCTTCATGTATCTCACAAGTTTCCTCTTATACTGTTCATAGGGTATTCCGGAGCAACATACCAGCAAAGACTGTGGCTATATACTTTTGGAAATGTTATACTTGCTAGATTAAGGTTACTTTTGGTTAGGATTGTTGGACTTGATCATATCTGGATATGGATATGTACTTTTGGAAATGTTTTGGATTGGCAATGTAAGAAATATGACATTGATATATGACAATGTTTTATTTTAGATTTGGTTCATATTTGCAACAATTGTGCAAAGTCAATTTAGACAACATATATAGGTCAGATAAATGTAGTTTCCAAAGGTATCACACAACAGAAGGGTTCACAAAACCATTGTATGAGATTCACTCATACAACACATCTAAAAACAGCAAATAATACATGTTGTCTGAAGGTTTGAACTTCATTTTATACAACAGAAATAACAAATTTAATATTGTGTGACCTACATTCAGGTAACATATATAACAAAATTACTATCATTTGATATTGAATTCAGTCAACAGATGTAACAATGATATGTTGACTAAGATTCATTTAACACAGCTAAATATAATAAAAACTGTGGTTTGAGTTGCTGTTAGACGACATATACCATCAGCGCACTGTTATATCTTATGCAAATCCTATAACACAAACAAATTAGTAATAGTTGGTAAATATATATAGGGACTAGAGATTCCTAAATATTCTGATGTTGGAGATTCATTTCAGACAACAGAGCCATTCCAACAATGTGGTGTGACATTCATTTCAAACATCATATAGTTGTGTTGCGCTTGTCTGAGATTCATCACACACAACACAGTTTTCCTAAAACTGTTGGTGTAATATAATTTTTCTCAACAGTCAATTAATGAACTGTTGTGTGAGTTTGTAACAGACAATAGTTTAACCTAATTATTTTAATTTGGAAATATTCAGATGACACATACTTACCTATATATGTTGTGTGAATTTTGAATAGACAATGGTTCTTACCTGTCGTCTGAATGAGGTCAATCAGACAACAAGCTACTAGACAATAGCAGCTTTTTCATTCAAATGACAGTTAATGAACTGTCGTCTGTTTAACTTTGTGGTATAGTGATGGTTGCTCAACTAAGCCTCAAACTAGCTAGCCACTACCAACTAACGTAAGAAAAAGAAATTAGAAGCAATCTATGGGGAACAACATGTTAGAGTGATAGCCTAATCACTAATTTCTAAGTAGAACAATTCAGAGTAGAAGAATTTTTTCAGATAACAAAACCCCAAGGACTAAAGAAATGCAGATGATTAGTTTTCGGATATACAAAAGCATAAAGGTCTTCGGAAATATCATGCCTACTGAGTAGCAATTATTCCAAGTGAAAGTAAAATCAGCTGATTATTCCCCTTAAATACAATATATGAATAAGAGATATACATAACGATAAATAACATGAACAATCAGTTGCTTTAATATGACCATCCCCATACTTTGAACACATAAATGGAACAATCTTAGATCATAGAGAGTCATACACATACTTATGATATCAGATATATACATCCTATAATATAAAATCTGAAAATCACCAACCAATTATATAGATGAGTAAGCTAATTCCAATCTAGCTTCTATAGATTCGAAAGTTACATAAGAGTCTTATAAGCGTTGCCGAATTCAGCTTACCGTGCATGTCAGAAATATGATTTTACAACGAGAGCTGTCCAGACTACACATGGCTTTTCCTCCAACATGACTTTTACCAACAAAGTGAAGTCTAAAATAAAAGAGAGCAAAGAGAATATGACCACAAATAAATATGATGTTCACTGGCACACTGAACTGATCGACGCAACTTTGACCATGTTAACTGACATACCTTTTCAATTTCAATCCATCCAAGGTATTTTGCGGCAATGCAAGATTTCTATGAAACGGGTGATGGCTGCCTTTCGACATGCAAATATATATCTCCAATAAAACAAGCCAAAAGTTCTACAGGTTCAGTTAAGACTTACCAAGTGCACTTAAGTGAACTTTGGGGGTAGAAGACTGGAAGAGGATCCAGCAGAGACAGAAACATACACCACAGAAAGAAGAGCTTTCAAGTGTCTGTGAAGACCACTGCACTTGCACTGAATTTGTTCAACAGCAAGTGCTGGCACTGCAAATTTTATGTCCATGTAAAACAGCAAAAACATCGGCGACACTATAATAGCTGCAACCATGGAGCTATGCAACAAATTCTTAATGTTAAATATCAAGTAATTTTGACAGCCAAAAGAAATGGAAGTAATGTTCTACCTAGAATAATTAAGATGGACTCTGATAGGTTTAAACTTTAAAGTATGATCACAAAAAAATTCATTCTTACTTTCTAGATGGCATAGCACTAGTGCAGTACTATTTGGGCACAAGCCACAAGCAATATCGCAATCCACATGATGAATGATCGATGCCAGTATCAATTTCATAACCAATTAATCACTTCAAGTGCATAGTAACATTCCTATAAAAAGAGATCAAACAAACAGTGATCGATATAGCTATAAAAACAATGAAGACAGAAGTTGAACCGACAAAAGCAGGGATCTTATATCCCCCGTGTAGTAAAATTATAATTTGGCAAACTAGCCAGTGAATAAACACGTCCCTCTAAAAGATAACAAAGAACCAATGATGAGAAACTACTTGAGATAGGTGAAGAGTAATCAACAGGTGCTATAGTTTTCTGGATGCTGCATTATCATTGCCCGATAACCTCTGACATAAAGTGCTGTTTTGCAGATGGTTCAATTTCTCTAGCAGGACTAGAATAGAATGATCTTTTGATAACAGCACCTGAAATCGATTGGATTGTGATGGCAAGATGCAATGACTTAAACACCTTGAGAAGGATGGCATATCTTGATCAAGACACAAAATGGTAGAACACAGTTCAAATTACCAATATTTGCAATTGCAAAATATGAAATGTGTATCTCAATATATGTACTTTTTCTTCACCGTCTGACTATGCATAGAGTATGTGAAAGTTAACGATCTGAATACAATATAAACCCACTGTTTAAACAAGAATATAAAAAAGCCATTATCTAGCTAGAATGGTAAAAGATAATGGATAAAAGAAATAGACTTACAATGCATCTTCAAAAAACGAGCTGCTTGCAATTTCAAATTTAACTCAGAGACTATACTTCCACTCCTTCATAAATCAAAATTATAAACTGAGAAACTTCAAGTTATGATTAGATCTGTGTAGCTTACCAGAGTATGTATCAACCCATCAGCTTGAAATTCCAATGACATTGTCGATGCTTTTAGCTTAAATCTGAGTAGTGGATGTGGGAGCTGATGCAATTTTCCTGTACAAATGAATACATAGTTAAAGAACTCGTATATTGTCTATAAGCTGAATTAAATGAAGGCAGTCTGTACTCTGTACCATACAACCTAAGGGTAGTGGAAATTTGTATCCAGAAATTATGCACAGCATAAAGAGTACCAAAGGGCCAGGGATCATCTTGTCTGACGACTCCAATCATCAGAACTTAAAAGAACTGACCTCCCAATTTCGTCTACAGAAGAGTGCTTGCAAGCTTTTCTGCTATTTCCATAACCAATATTATCATCTCCATGACTATTTCATGCAAAAAACTTAATTTTGTCCATAGCTCCAAAGACTTGAAAGAAACAATATTAGACCACTGCATACTTGAATGTCTTTACTAATCATAAAGCTCCGTTCTGAGCTTCAAGTATTTCAAGTGTGAATGGATGAATGATTTAGATGTTGGAAGAAGTAATATAGTTATCATTTCAACTAGGCAACTCGCCCGCGTGATGCTGCGGGTTTATGTTTTTTTCCCTTTAGTATTATAATAACCAGTAAACATATATACTGTGGTCTCAATCTCCTAAGCTAAAGGTTATTTTGACCAAAATATATATGTATCCATAACTACTTGAAAATAAGTAAATAATTAGATAAATAAAGAATTAAAATGTGAGGCCTTTGACAAAAATTGGGCTTGAAAAAATAAAATAAAATAAAATAAAAGAAGAAGAAGAAGAACAAGAATAAGAACAATAGCAGAGACTGCAACAATTAGCTGAAGTAATTCCATAAAATGTCACAAAAGATCAACTCAATTTTTCAGTTATCTTAAATACATTGATGAAATTTTGAAAACCATGCACCTACAGCCACAAAGTTTAAGAGACTCCTCAGTACTCAAGTCATCAATATTCAACCACACCAATTTCTCTTTCTTCTCTCTTTTCCTTTTTTTCATGGCATGAGTCAGCTACACCAACGTTAGGGTCAACCTCAACTACCTACCCACTACAAAAGTTGGCAAAAGCCCACATTCTGTAGCTTAATGTTATATCAAACTTGTTCATTTCTGGTTAGCTCTGCATATCCTCAAAGATTGAACACATGAACAAAATCAAGATTGAGTTTACATAACTGGTGAAAACTGAAATTTATTACTCAACTTAAAGCTGCACATAAGAAGAACTTAAATACATAGTCATACTCTCATAAATAGAAGACATTAATCGACTAAGCCTGCTAATCCTCCTCTTCCTACCAAAAAGGAAGAACAAAAAATCGGTTCTGAGGTAGAAAGGAAGCATTACTGCCTATAACCAATGCTTTGGTTAGACTACTACATGCAATTTATACATGTCAATATTTGAAAATTAGAAGAAAAAAAGAAGAAAAGAAATGGATTCAAAATTCCAAATATTTCTTTGCATCATCCGGTGCATATATATAGTTATATCAAATACATGCTATCTAATTCTGTAGCACTACTGATAGTAATATTATGGGTAGTTTTCTATAAAGTTCATGGTAAAACTGCTTCGAGCTTATGAAGATGGATTTCATGATGGCTTTGATTTGCATGTTCTGATTTCATGTTGATTAATTTAAGCTTGATTTCATATTGAAGCAGTATCTTATGTATGAAGCATTCAGCACTGGTGCAATGTCGATGTATCAAAAACAGTGAGCTATATACTATTGTCTAAGACCTTATGAGTTGGGGCTGATTAATTGCCAGTTTATGAGGCAGTCTTTGGTTGGGGAAATCAAGCCAATATGGGCGATCAGCATTGCTAGCAGTGTACTGAATCCGGTATTGAAGCGTGATCGATGCACAGCTTCTTGCCTTTGTTTCTCTGAATCCAAGATTGATTACATGTAAACATTCATTAGATAATTGGTCCACTGAACCAATGCAGGCTAATTCTGAAAGAACTTATTTTAAATGAAGATCAATACTCATCCTCAAAACTTCTGAATATACTTATACCGCAGAAGATGACACAAAAGTTACCAAAAAAATTCAATGATCATAAGCCAATAACCCAACAAGCATAAACTCATTCGTTCTATATCAAAATCAGAACACTTTAGTTCTACCTGAATAAACATAAGAGGGTGAGATAGCTCAAAACTCCAAACAAAGCAACAGTAGCAGAAAAATAAGGTTTTTCCTTTTTTGAATGGGAACTGAAAAGGCCAAACAAAACAACAATCAAACTCACAGATAAAGCATATAGCTAGCTACTTCATCATAACAATAACCCAAAAAGCACAAAGACATTAGCTTGATATCATAATTAACCAAAAAATCATGAAGGGATTGTATACCTGTGAAACAAAGCAACAACAGCAAAAACCAGAAGCCTTTTTTTCTTTATTAGGCCATAACTGAAAAGGCCCAAAAACAATAATAAGCTTGACCCAATTGCCCCGGAAGAAACTGCAACAAGACCGTTGGTTTCTTTGCTGGACCCCGAACCCTCAATTGGGTAAGCCTCGATCGGGTTCAGGTTCAAACCGGGACTAGTAGCTGGGTCATCTTCTTTTTCTTCAAATCATTATCAATCTGATGGGGGAGTAGTGGAGAAGGGCAATGCAGGAAAGAGAGGAAAAGAGAAGTAGAGAACCCTGAGGTCAAGGTTGTTATTTGTGAAGATTCTACGGAGACCTTAGGATTTTATCACCCAAAGAAAAGGGGTGATAACTAGTAAGGGGATTT
Organism: Rosa rugosa; assembly: GCF_958449725.1. Classification (NCBI taxonomy): domain Eukaryota; kingdom Viridiplantae; phylum Streptophyta; class Magnoliopsida; order Rosales; family Rosaceae; genus Rosa; species Rosa rugosa. The sequence goes on from NC_084820.1 coordinate 41,980,307, forward strand.
GTTTTGTCATGATTTTTTACCAGTAATAACTAGTAAGGGGATTTGCAGCTCAATATGATTGTGATGGAAATAGCTGTGCTAAAATCCAACTTTTGTAATTTTTTATACAATTTTGTCACCCATGTGGTGTTTTTGTTAACCTATGGGAACCACGTAAGAGAAAATATTGCGTACGTTAGCCGTACCACGTGTCTGGTGTGTCTAACCAATTAGTGTCTATGTAAGCCTGTAAGGAAGTGTTTTGAGTATTTCACTTTATAAAAGCAAAAATAATTTCGGTATAAATATAAGTTTTTCTAACCTTTTATGAGGCAGCCGCACTACCACGTGGTACGGCTGCCATATGTAAGAATTTCTCACACGTAATTGACACCTCGGAAGATGACAGACAAGTCATCACTTAACATGCTACACCATCACATGACAAATTTTAACCAAGTTGTTGTCGTTATTATGAAAGCATCTAATCGAGTTAAATTGAGATATGCAAACATTACATTTTGAAATTTAGGTAAGAAATTGATATAATTTGAGAGACGAATTGTGACTAATCCCTATATTAATTAAAGTAACAGATGCAGAATGGGGTGTGCAATGGTAATTTCTGTAGCCACTTTCTATAGTGACTTGATCTACATGCCTTTCCAATGGGGTGTTTTCCCTATGTTTTATTACTACTAGTATTATTATTATTTTTTATTTATTTATTTATTTATTTATTTATTTATTTTTTGCCTCAATGCATATTTGGCTTGATTTATAACTTCAACGACCAACAATTTCTTTTGGACAAAAAGTCAAAAAGAGCAAAGACTTTTGTTTAATATAGAATTTTATAGCTTCAGAATTTACTAATTTGTTTAGTATTATAGTTGACCAAAAAACACTTGGACCAACAGATAACTTGTGCCATCAAGAATAGTGCACCCAATGAAGTATGTATAAATCCAACGGAATAAGGCTGGCCTGATACAATGTATTAAGCTTTCACGCATTAATTTCAGTTGCCCCAGTTAGCAGAACCATGCATATTATTTTGCATTTTTAATCAATGAATGAGGACTCATTACCAACAGTCTTCTCATGAGCTTTCTTTCCTTGGTAGGGTGCAGACATGAAAATTGTTGATTTTATTTTTCAGAGAAGCAAAGATTAGTTTCTATAGATTCGTTCTGTCAAGACAACCTACAGCAAATGAATGACTTTGAGGTTGCATAAGCTGTTTGAACCCAATATCACCAAAGGTGGACAGACGAACCTTTCATCTTCCATATCTCCATAAGACTGATCAACTAGAAGGATGGAAATAGGCCTGGTAACAGTGCGGTTATGGGCGGGTTACGGGCAGTCTTAACGGGCTCAACCCGTTATAACCCGATAAGATAACAGGCTATAACGGGTTGAGCTCGATGGGTTCGTGGGTTATCCGTTGAAACCCATTAAGACTGCTAAAGTTTTTATTTTATTTTTTTCATTTTTAAATTCCTTACTAATCAATTACCTATTGAAAGTTGAAACCCGTTAATATCCGTTAACAATAATTTGGCCATTGAAACCCGTTAAGACCCGCTAACTTTTTTTTTTTTTTTAAACCCTTTTCCAACCCATTACCCATTGAAACTATTTTTCATTGTTCCTTTAAAAATCAACAAATTCAAAGAAAATCATTAAATCAAACTATCAAAAGTTAATACATATTAGGCTCACGATTCTTATAATAGGTTAAATCCAATGTTACGTGAAACTAAAATATTACAAATTCAAAGCAAATCATTACATGAAACTGAAAAGATCTTTAGTTGCTGTGGCTTTGACCGTCAAATAATGTTAAATCCAACACGTCTTCAGTGAGTTGCTCCAAATCAGTTCGGTCTTTTTTTTTTTTTTTTTTTTGAGGGGAAAGGAAAATATATTCTTGTGATCAAAAAGATCATACGACCGTACAAGGTCATTCGAGGAGATCTGAAGATCACCCAATATTACATTCACTGCTCCACTGACCGTAGTCAGGCACACTACCCAAAGGAAGATGCAAAAACTAAAATCCTAAAAAAGGAAAATGCGAAGCACTAAAATCCAAAAGAAAAATGCAAAAAACACAACTAACAACTAAATTTATTCCTACACAACCCTAATTCTCCGCATCTGCCTTGACTGGCTCGGGGCCTAAGACCTCTTGGTGTACCCTTCCACCAGACCCTGCAGTAAATAGCTTCAAAATAGGATTGTGTTGAGTCCAGCTCCAAACGGGCTCGCCAAGGCCTAACAGCAAAACCAGCCCAAGTCAGAGAGAGGAGGGAAAGTGGGCTTGCCCTAACAGGCCCAACCCACTCCCATTGCCCTCATCCCTACACTCAGACCAGTTCGCGCCGGAACCCTAGCAAGACCGCCAGAGTTGTTGCCGCCCCTGGTTCAGTCCGGCGGCCTCCCCAGATACGGATCCACGGCTGCCATCCCGTCCGCCCAAAGCTTGCCTCTGTCGACGCTACAACCGCCTGATTCACTCACGATCCAATCGTCTCCTTCGGTTACCCAATCAGCCGGTGTCGAGCCTCACCGCTCAATCAGTAGAGAATCGGAGACCTCCGCTGCCCTGCAACTCGAAGCCCAAATCCACAACCAGCGCCGCAAATCCAGACCCGATTCGCCTTGCCTTCAAACCCAACACCGGAAGAACCCCTGCCGCTGCACACGCCCGACGCCGGAAGACATCCTCTTGCAGGCAGTGAACGAAACTGACACCGCCGCACTACTGCAAGAAACCCTAGGTTTCGGTATGTTTTTATTGTTGAAATGTTTGTGTAAATCAGTTCAGTCTTGGTCTAAAGTATACAAAAAGAAAGAGATGCAAATTAAAATAAAATAATATTCACATGATGAAAAGATAAGAAACTAATACAATAACCAAGTGATATAGAATTTACTTTTTTTACCGAAAATCCAATCTCAAGTACATAGCAATGTTTGAACAGTTTCAGGCAATAATGAGCTATGATATTGATCTAGTACCCTACCAACAATACTAAATGTAGATTCAGATGCAACAGCAGAAATAGGAATCGTTAGCACATCACAAGCCATATGGAAAAGTATAGAATACTGAAATTGTTCCATTTTCCACCAAGAAAGAACATCCTACTCTTTCTTTCTTTCCAACCTCTCTTCATCAAGATACTTGTGAAATTCATTTTTCATACTCGATGTTGAAACATTTTTGTAATTAGCATCAAATTCCTACACAAAAATAAACCAGACATGCACTTATATCACAATATGAAGCAAGCTACCTACTACAATACAAAGAAGCAAGCTAGCTCATGTTGTCCAAATATCAAACAGTATGCTATTAACATACTACATACTACAATGAATCAAGTTTAATTGATAGTATATAATTCATAGGCATAATGTAATCAAAAACAATTTGATGTCTAATAATGGAAAGTAGATGACTAATAATGGTGTTTACCTCCAAAATGGTGTCTTCACCTTCAGTCTGAGAACAACTCTCACTCATGAAACAACTTGAATTATCGAGATTAGACCACTTCTCCACGTACACATCAAATAGAGAAAACAAAGTTTTAGTGAAGTTCTTTAATTGCTCAGAGTTCACACCATCATGGAAGCATTTTCCTAGTTGTTTGTTAATTTCAGTATATATGAGGTAACATATTCGGTACAATTTCGATCAGTAAGTCGAGAAAAACCAATCTTTCATTTTTTTCATGAAATACCTCAAACTCTATTAAAGTATTCAAAAGATTTGTACAACCTAAATAATCAGTTGGACCTTTGGGTGGTCAAGCAAACCGATCAGGATGCACTTCACTCAGATCATGACATCATCTATATACGAAGAATGAGAAGACCTAAGCACAGGCAGAACCAAAGCTTCTGCTTTGAGTTCATTGAGATACAAAGCAACCGACAATCTACAGCATTCTACAGAGCATGAGATAAGACATAGCCAACAAGTCAGTCTAATTTGGCGATGGCTGGATTTAGAATCTCTCGTCAAGGAACAGAATAGGAGCCTGGCATTGACCAACATTAGTTGCTTTTCTGCACTTGATCAAGGTTTCTACCGTGTCAGTTGCATTGCTGAAGGCAAGTAGAACTTTCAAATGCAGCTTTGCTAGCCTTTGTACTTTCGCTTCTACTCCTGAATAGTGAACTTGATTTTTAGATTTCCAGCACCCATACAAGGACAAGAAAGATTTCAAAAAAGAATTCAGCTGTCTTGCATAGCAAACATGATAGTCATTCAATGTTAACATATTCGCTTTCAAAAAAATTTTGAGCAAAAGAAAATTGAGGATAAATCATTCAAAATTAAAAGGAAAAGCAAAATTCTTGTAGCTGAGTTTAGTTTCAAATCACTTTTTCCCCGACAGCATGTAGAAGTGCAAATCTCTCATCTCCAATTAAACAAGTCAAAAGTTCTACAAGTTCGGTCAAGACTTACCCAGTGAACTTGCGGGATAGAAGAGCGGAAGAGGATCGGCAACAGAAAAATAAACCACAGAAAGAACTGCTTCCAAATCTCCGTGACACTGCAGTCGCATTCAATTGGTTCAGTGGCAAGTGCTGACACTGCAATGTAAAACAACAAAAACATGACTGACACCGTAATATATAGGTGCAACCAAGAAGCTATGCAACAGTCTCTTCATGTTAAATATTAAGTAGTTTTGACTGCCAAAAGAAAATACTTGTATGTTCTAGCTGGATTTGTTAGGATGCATGGACTCTGAAAGATTTGACATTATTTCAAAAATGAGACCATGCGTTCTTACTTTCTAGTGAGATGGGATAACATAAGAGTCTATGGTACAAGCCAATAGCAAACATAATGAATGATGTTACTATCAATTTCACCACCAACTGATCGCCTTATTATAACATTCCTACGAAAAGAGATAAAACAAAGAGTGATATAGCTATATAAACAATGAAGACAGAAGTTGAACCGACAAAAACACAACCTAGGTACGACAAAAGAAACAATCTGGTTTTGAACTTCCTCGCATGAGAGTTCATGGTCACAAAAGCTTCCTGAAATAACTGCAATGAACAGATGCCTCGGCTAACTTACCCAAGCATTCAACGAACTGCTAATCTTCTATGTTTACAAGGCATCTATAGTCATCCCCAGAGTGTTTCCGTGGAATGGAATTCAGGATCACATCCAATCTTAAACTCTCTCTCATACCTCGAAAAGATTAATTGATTAAAGTTAAGAGTATATCTGAATTCAGGGATCTTATATCTTCCGTCTAGTAAAATTATAATTGGGCAATCAAGCAAATGAATAAACACGTCCCTCTAAAAATATTACCAAAGACAACTGATGGAAAACTACTTGATATAGGTGAAGAGCAAGTACCTAGTGTTGGGAAGAACCTGATCAATCAGCCAATGTCTGCTAGAGTTTTACTTGATGGTGCATATATTATCATTGCTCGATAATACTCTGCAATAGAATGTTGTTTTACAGATGGGTTCAATTTCTCTAGAGTCGAATCATCTTATGATGACAGCACCAGAAATCGATTGGATTGCGATCACTAGATGCAATGACTTCACTTTGACATGGATACATATAATAATTGAGAGTTCAAGACACAGGTTGGTATAACATAGTTCAAACTACCAATATTTGCAATTACAAAATATGAAGTGTGTATTTTTTCTTCACCGTCATTCTATGCCTATAGCTATAATACTAGAATAGGTGCCCGCGCGTTGCTGCGGGTGTTCAAACAAAATCTGCAAGTTTCGCCTGCTAGAGACTTATGTTTGGAATTAACATTACCATTAATATAAATGTTGTTGACATAGCTAGTCAAAAATATATTGTTCTACACTCGTTTCCCCTGGGTATGTTAAGCTAAACCCCATGCGTTACAGCCGACCGCGTATAACACACCGCCCGAGCTACAGAAAGAAAATAATGAGCAGACCATGTCACTGGCAGACCACTTCATCTTTTTGCTTGTCTCGCAGATCACTTCCATCTTTTTGGTTGTCATTCATCCGCTGCTGAAAACAATTGCCTACAGATTTGGAAGAAGAAAAACGTGGTGATGAACAGATTTGTAATGCAAAGCTTAGCAACAAACCACTGATAACTGAAGCTAAAAATAGAGCCAAGCAAAGCAACTACCAAGAAAACAAACATAGCAAAATTATCAAAACAAAACTGCTAACTCCCTTTTAATCAGTATAGAAGGCTAATCAATTTAAAACTGATTTTCTTCTTTGCAATGATATAAATAACTGCATTATATTTCCAAGAGAAAAGAGCAAAACCAACATGCAAACATGTCAAGCTACTGAGTCTATAAGTACAGCAATATCACCAAAAGAGATATGCAACATAACAAACCCAATATGATAATCGCAAACCCCTGCATTATCGAATACATCAGACAGCCTTTACTGACAATATCTATCATGAAAAAAGAAATCCCACAGTCACACAAATCCAGACCTAATGATTATTATACTGGTGTTGAAACTCATTCTCTCGCATCAATTCCAGCAAGTTATCTAAAAATTGAAGCTAAAGAAGACCCACCTTGTTTGAACCGCTTATATAAATTCCAAATTTTGTACAAAAAAAAAAACAAAAGAGAAAAAAAAAAACAAAGGAAGAAGAAGAAGGTTAAACCTTCAATTGTAGGACTCAACATGGACATAACATAGAAGTAATTTTTTATTTCAAAATTTCATACATTGTAAGTCGAACAAAATTTTGCTTTTTTGGTTGTTGTGTATAATTTGAAAAGGTAGAAGCAAATATGATAATTGTAGTGAGTCTTAAATGATAATTGCTTTTCTTAGTAATTATTATTATTATTATTATTATTATTATCAGGGAATAAACATTTGGAATAGTACATAAAAGATTGAAAGGTATAGAGTCGAAACTTTATATGCAGCAGTCTATAAAGCAAATCAATCTTTCCAATTGTGCTTTCAGAATAAGTAAGAGCTGATCCATATGAATGCAGAGATAAAATTGTTAGTATACCAGTAGTTAAAAGGTCTCCAAACTGAAAGACAATGAGAGAATTAGCAAACACCAGTAGACTACCTAATATTCACGAAAGTAACAGAGTATGAACAGTGTGTGATCTACATTGGATAAAACATTTGTACTTGTAAAAGCAAAGACTCCTCAATTTACACCTCCAAAATACTCAAAAATCTCAGATCTTTTCTATGATTACTTGAAAAAGGTAGCTGAAGGAGTCGCTCACTTGAAAAAAGAAAAAGAAAAAAAAAATTCTATAGTATTTTAGTCAGCTCTTTGCAAAATATGAAAAACATGATACCAATTTCCTATTCTGTTTATTCATTTGAGGAGCCTAACAAACAGTAATACACACTGCTTGCCAAAATCCATTCATTAATTATTGACTAACAGATTCACAGACCACACAAATATTCATACTCTAGATTATTGTTGTTCAAGAATATCAAAAGCCACAACTCATAGCTAGGTGTAATTCAAAAAACAAAAGCTTCAATCCTTTCAATAAGGAAAAACTACAAACAGCTATAGTAAATCAATAACATCCAACAAAAGAAAAAACTCAGACCTTAAACACTGATCTTCTAAGAAATGAATCACTTCAAACAGGAACAGTAGTAGTAAGCGAAACCTGCAAGCAAAATCAATGACAGCCCAACATCAAGAACAGTGTGACCAAAGACTTACTCTTTATGATCAAGTACTCAATTTTGAAGAAGGCAAGTACAACGTGTTCATGGGATTAGAATATGAATGAAAAGAAGTTTCTTGGGTACTTCACCTCTGAAGATAGAATGCTGATATATAAATAGTTCAAAGAGAAACAAAAGCATTTTAAATGAACATGGGTATATATCATGAAAAGAACATGGGTTGGGAGGATATACCAGTATAGATGTATGAATGCTCCAACTTGGGATACAAATTTATATAAGATGATGATACAAAGATGCCTTTAAACGAATTGTTAAGGTTATACGAATAGCAATTTCAAGCAGAGACATGAGAATACCAAAACAATGCAAACAATTCATGTTATATTTTTTCTTTATAAGCTACAAAACCCAATTAAAGGCCTGAAACCAGTATATACAGATCTGCATGGTAAGTCTATATATGTGATGAAACCCAATTAAAGGTCTCCACCGACACCAAAAATCAGAGCTTTGCAATTTAGATTTTACGTTTATAAATTATACTGCAAGACAAATATCTATGAGCAAAACCGGCTTAGCTTTTTACCAAACTTACATATCACCCATAATGAATCAGATCAGAGCAACAGTTCTCATGTTAATCAAAAGAAAATGCTGTCAAGAAATTTGAATCAAACTAATCATTCTCTCCAATGCAATGAATCAAAGTTAAGACATAGCCTTTATTTGCAGTTAAATTCCATAGTGAATCCACAGTAAAAATCAAAACCGTACCTTGCAACCTTTCCAATCAATCACCAGATTCCCAAAGCCGAAGATAAACCAAATCCCTAAAACGTCAAGACCGATATAAAACCTATACAAAACAGCACAATCTAATTGAATCTCGTTTAAGAAACTCAATATCCAACCACCTATGCTATGAAATTATCTACAAAATTTCAAAAAAAACACTCACCTGGAATACAGACGATCTCACAAATAAATCACTTCGAAGAAACAGTAGGAGCAAGCAAAACCTGCAAGCAATCAATCACAACCCAATATCAACAAAAGCATATTCAATACATCTGCTAATTCTGACAGCACAAAATAATTGAAAAAAAATATATATAACTCAGAAAATTTCACACAAAATCACATATATAAATACACAAAAAATCAAAAATCAAAACACTCACTCGAAACCACAATATTAGACAACTGAAAAAAAAAAACCAAATCAAACACGTACATCTTCTTCTATTGAAAGCTTCCTCAACCCAAACCTTCCCCAGAAAAAAGGACCAAAATCGTGAATATCTCCTCTTCTTTTTCCTACCCCAACGATCTATGATCAAATCCCAAATTTTCTATCAAATCTAGTACATAAACACTGAAAACCAAACCTTTTGTACTTGTTATCAGCCCAACCGTAGTATCTGGCAGCTTGAGGGATGCAGTTGAAACTGTGAAACAATCAAGATCGATCTGCGTTCGATAACTTTGTTCAATAGAAGCTTCCCGAACAATTGACGATATCGATAAGGGAGAGCTGACAGTGGGATTCACGGCGGAGATCCAAATTGAGAGAGCAATCTTGGTTATATGGTTACACGGCTGTAGAAGAAACCTGTTCGTCGACTATATTGATATGGGAGAGCTGAGAGTGAGATTCACGGCGGAGATCCAAATTGAGAGAACAATCTCTTGGTTATATGGTTACACGGCTGTAGAACAATGAAGAAACTAATGGAAGCGTCTGGTAGGTCAATGGCAGAGTCGTTAAAAAAATAAGAATGAGGGCAAAACCGTAATTTCTCATGTGAACAGTGATGAACAGTGCTTAGGAACAGTGATAAACAGTGCTTAGGAACAGTGATGAACAGTGTAGGACGCTTAGTATATAGTAAACTAGAATAGGTGCCCGCGCGTTGCTGCGGGTGTTCAAACAAAATCTGCAAGTTTCGCCTGCTAGAGACTTATGTTTGGAATTAACATTACCATTAATATAAATGTTGTTGACATAGCTAGTCAAAAATATATTGTTCTACACTCGTTTCCCCTGGGTATGTTAAGCTAAACCCCATGCGTTACAGCCGACCGCGTATAACACACCGCCCGAGCTACAGAAAGAAAATAATGAGCAGACCATGTCACTGGCAGACCACTTCATCTTTTTGCTTGTCTCGCAGATCACTTCCATCTTTTTGGTTGTCATTCATCCGCTGCTGAAAACAATTGCCTACAGATTTGGAAGAAGAAAAACGTGGTGATGAACAGATTTGTAATGCAAAGCTTAGCAACAAACCACTGATAACTGAAGCTAAAAATAGAGCCAAGCAAAGCAACTACCAAGAAAACAAACATAGCAAAATTATCAAAACAAAACTGCTAACTCCCTTTTAATCAGTATAGAAGGCTAATCAATTTAAAACTGATTTTCTTCTTTGCAATGATATAAATAACTGCATTATATTTCCAAGAGAAAAGAGCAAAACCAACATGCAAACATGTCAAGCTACTGAGTCTATAAGTACAGCAATATCACCAAAAGAGATATGCAACATAACAAACCCAATATGATAATCGCAAACCCCTGCATTATCGAATACATCAGACAGCCTTTACTGACAATATCTATCATGAAAAAAGAAATCCCACAGTCACACAAATCCAGACCTAATGATTATTATACTGGTGTTGAAACTCATTCTCTCGCATCAATTCCAGCAAGTTATCTAAAAATTGAAGCTAAAGAAGACCCACCTTGTTTGAACCGCTTATATAAATTCCAAATTTTGTACAAAAAAAAAACAAAAGAGAAAAAAAAAAAACAAAGGAAGAAGAAGAAGGTTAAACCTTCAATTGTAGGACTCAACATGGACATAACATAGAAGTAATTTTTTATTTCAAAATTTCATACATTGTAAGTCGAACAAAATTTTGCTTTTTTGGTTGTTGTGTATAATTTGAAAAGGTAGAAGCAAATATGATAATTGTAGTGAGTCTTAAATGATAATTGCTTTTCTTAGTAATTATTATTATTATTATTATTATTATCAGGGAATAAACATTTGGAATAGTACATAAAAGATTGAAAGGTATAGAGTCGAAACTTTATATGCAGCAGTCTATAAAGCAAATCAATCTTTCCAATTGTGCTTTCAGAATAAGTAAGAGCTGATCCATATGAATGCAGAGGTAAAATTGTTAGTATACCAGTAGTTAAAAGGTCTCCAAACTGAAACAGTGCTTAGGAACAGTGATAAACAGTGCTTAGGAACAGTGATGAACAGTGTAGGACGCTTAGTATATAGTAAATTTGAAAGTCAACAATCTGAATACCCGCTGTTTAAACAAGAATATATAGATGTTCTTATCTAGAATGGTGGAAGTCTGAAAGATAGCCGATTAAACAAATAAACTTGAATACATCTTCAAAAAATACGCGCTTGCAATTTCAAATTTAACTCACAAAATATACTTCCATGCGATGATCAAAATTTTAAACCAAATAACTTAAAGTTATGATTAGATCTGTGTAGCTTACCACAGTATATATCAACCCATCAGCTTGAAATTCCAATGACATTATAAATGCTTTTAGCTTGATGTGAGAGCCAATAAAATTTCCTGTACATTGGATACATTGTCAGTAAAATGAAGAGGGTCAGTTCCAAACAACCCAAGGGTACTGGAAATTCTGTATCTAAAAATTCTGCACGACATAAAGAGTATCTGAGGGCTGGGATCATCTTGTCTATCGACTCCAATCATCAGAACTTTAAAGACCTAACCTTGCAATTTACTCCACAGAAGAATGCTTCGAATCTATCCTTTCTGCTATTTCCATAACCAATATTATCATCTCCACGACTACTTCATTCAAGCAACTTAATTTTGTTTATAGCTCCAGAGAGTTGAAAGAAACAATAGACCACTGCAGACTTGCTTGTCTTTACTAATCATATAAGTTCCTTTCTGAGCTTCAAGTATTTCAAGTTTGAAACTTTGAACGCATAAATGCTTTAGATTTTGGAAGCGGTATTATAGTTGTCAATTCAATTCTGTGTTCTTATCATCACACTGCTCTATACTTACCTGCATTTGAAGAAATCAAGCCAACTGATTAAAGACACCCGCACTTGAAAGGAAGTTGGGTTTCAGCATCAGAGGATATCTCTAACCCTGCAGTAACCACATGGATTATTAGTCAAAGAAGACAAGTTATGGAGAATGAATTTTCTGATATATTATTACACCCATTCTGTGGTGTATATAAACAGATTACAATTGTACTACAACGTACTACAACTATTGTGTACAACTGTACTACACAATATATACAAGGTAAGTAGTTACAACAATATATTCCCTTGTAGTCTATTCCTAATAGGGAATGATGACTCACACTAACACTCCCCCTCAAGTTGGCGCATATACATCAACCATGGCCAACTTGCTTAGTGAGTCATAAAACGCCTTCCTGGAAACTCCTTTGGTAAGTACATCTGCAAGTTGCTCTTCAGTTGGAACAAAAGGAAAGTTAATAATTTTGGCATCTAGCTTCTCCTTTATAAAGTGACGATCAACCTCCACATGCTTAGTACGATCATGCTGTACTGGATTATGTGATATGTCAATAGCTGCCTTGTTGTCACAATACAACTGCATAGAATTTTTGAGTTTGAAACCCAGATCACGTAACAGATTTCTCAGCCACAATAATTCACACACTCCGTGAGCCATACCTCTATACTCGGCCTCAGCACTAGAACGTGCCACAACTTTCTGTTTCTTACTCTTCCATGTAACTAAATTACCTCCCACAAAGGTAAAGTAACCTGATGTTGACCTCCTGTCTGTGATATTTCCAGCCCAATCTGCATCTGTGAAACCACAAACCTCAAGAATGTTGTTGTGTTTAGTAAACAGTACTCCCCTTCCTGGAGCTGACTTCAAGTACTTCAGAATTCGCATAACAGCATCCATATGACTCTCACTCGGATTATGCATGAACTGACTCACCACACTCACTGCATATGCAACGTCTGGTCTAGTATGAGCCAAATAAATCAAGCGCCCAACTAACCTCTGATAGCGAGCTCGATCAGTAGGTACCTGATCTGGATACTCAGCTAAACAATGGTTCTGTTCAATAGGAGTATCAAAAGGTCTGCAATCCAACAAACCTGTCTCTGTCAGCAAGTCAAGAACATACTTCCTCTGGCACAGATAGATTCCTTCTCTCCCCCTGGCTACCTCAATTCCTAAGAAGTACTTAAGCTCACCCAAGTCCTTCATCTCAAACTCAGAGGCTAGCTGTCTCTGCAGTCTATCCATCTCAACAGTATCATTACCAGTGATTACCATATCATCCACATAAATAATCAGAGCTGTTACCTTCCCTTGTTGATGCTTGAGAAACAAGGTATGGTCTGAGTTGCTCTGCCTGTAACCAACCCTCCGCATGAACTGTGAAAATCTTCCAAACCAAGCACGAGGTGACTGTTTGAGACCATACAGAGATTTTCTCAATCTACAGACAAAATCACCAGGAGAAGCAACTACATACCCAGGTGGAAGGCTCATGTACACTTCCTCAGCTAACTCTCCATGAAGAAATGCATTCTTGACATCAAACTGTCGGAGTGGCCAGTTTAAACTAGCAGCAAATGAGAGCAGAACCCGAATAGTGTTCATCTTGGCAACAGGGGCAAATGTTTCATCATAGTCTATACCATACGTTTGAGTAAACCCCTTTGCTACAAGGCGTGCTTTGTATCGATTCACTGATCCATCTGCATTATGCTTCACGGTAAACACCCAACGACAACCTACAGCCTTCTTGCCTTGTGGTGGAGGCACAAGTTGCCAAGTATTGTTCTTCTGCAACGCCTCCATCTCTTCTTCCATTGCCTTCCTCCACTTTGGATCCCCCAACGCATCCTGCACTTTGTTAGGTACTGATACAGCAGATATTTGATTCACAAATGATTCATATGACTTAGACAACCTCCTAGTGGACATATAATTGGCTACTGGGTATTTTGATTTGGCAGTAAGAGTAGGTTCATATCTTTTGGCTGATTGACCCCGAGTGGTCCTATTTGGTAACACATATTGGTCAACACTAGACTCACTACTACTAGTACTAGTGGGTGGACATACCTCAAATGAGTGATCTTCAGTACCAGGAAGCTGTGGGTCAGGGGTAGAAACGATGGCAGGAGGGGCAGTTGTGTCTTCAACTTCATTTTCAGCCATAGAAACTGGTGCCTGGATGTTTGGAGCTACTGCTTCAAGAGGTGGCGATCTGATGGTTTCAACTGGATCCGTCAAAATACCTCCTGCATGTGTGACTCCTTCTCCTTCTTCTGATTCCTCCCCCTCTCCATGATACAGTTCTTCAAAATATGAATTCTCCCCCTGAAGAGCTGTATCGGAAGAGGAAAAATAACTCATGTCCTCAAAGAAGGTAACGTCCATAGTGACATAGTACTTCCTGGTAGGTGGATGATAGCACTTGTACCCCTTTTGATACCCTCCGTAGCCAACAAAGACACACTTAAGTGCCCGGGCATCCAACTTAGACCGCTGGTTTTTAGGAACATGGACAAAGGCAACACAACCAAATACACGAGCTGGAAGATTATGAAATGAAGGTAAGGAGACATGAGATGCAAGAACCTCAAATGGAATTTTTCCCTGAAGGACGCTAGATGGAAGACGATTGATAAGATGGGAGGAAGCATGGACAGCATCGCCCCAAAGATACTTAGGCATATGAGCACTAAAGAGAAGGGCACGAGCCATATCAAGTAAATGACGGTTTTTCCGTTCAAACACTCCATTTTGTTCTGGTGTTTATGGACATGTAGTTTGGTGAACAATCCCATGGGTTGTAAAAAACTCGTGGAAAACATGATTAACATATTCCCCTCCGTTGTCAGAACGAAGGACTTTAATGGTGCTATGATATTGTGTTTGAACGAGAGTATGAAAAGTTTGAAAAGCTGGAAAGACTTCATCTTTGGTTTTTAGAAGAGCAACCCATGACAATCTCGTACAATCATCAATAAACAACACAAAGTATCTCATACCCGAAACAGTGGGTTCTCTAGATGGCCCCCAAACATCAGAATGAATCAATTCAAAAGGAGCAACACTTTTATTTGAAATACTAGGAGAATAAGTAGCACGATGACTCTTGGCCAAAACACATGTTTCACAATGTAAAATAGACTCAGCCACACCAATAAACAAAGTAGGCATGATTTTTCTCATAAGACTAAAAGAGGGATGCCCTAAACGGCGATGCCACAACCAAATTTGACAGGACCCGCCCCGAATTTCACCCTGAAATCCGAGGTGGCCCTGTGGGGCCCACCTTAGGAATAACTCTACCAAAAATTCAGCAGAGTCACCCCTAAAAATGGACTACCCAACCTGTAGAATTACAATCACACTTCTAACAATCATCCATAATATCCTGGAGCCACCCTGCTCCCCAAAATCCAACAACTTCACAAAAGTAACTGAAATCCGAAAATAACATATTCTTAATTACACCAAAGTAACTTCCAACCTTTACATTATTTATCCCCCACAGGTTATCAGAGCAATCTAAAAGATGAAGAAGAAAATAACAATACAGGTAGGTTCAACAGTTAACCTACAATGAAAACAACAGCAGCAGATGCTATGCCCCGAATCCTACTATGCCGAACCAGCTACTCTGCAGACTGGGCATTTGAAACCGAAGGGCCCAGGGGAAAAGCACATAAAACGTTAGCGTGAGTGGACAAAATAAATAAATAAATAATTGTAAAGAAAAGTGGGTTTTGTGCTTTTC
This sequence comes from Rosa rugosa, assembly GCF_958449725.1. NCBI lineage: Eukaryota > Viridiplantae > Streptophyta > Magnoliopsida > Rosales > Rosaceae > Rosa > Rosa rugosa. Next base: position 41,995,842 of record NC_084820.1, read on the forward strand.
CACATTTATTCCTTTTAAAAACCCGATGCATGCAACATTTAAGAAAAACACATTTATCAACAAATCCAAGATTCTCGTAAAAGCACACCAGCCCCGCTGGTTACGATAACATCGAAATCCAAAATTCTCGTGAAAACACACCAGCCCCGCTGGTTACGAAAATAACGGACTAGCCCCGCTAGTCAAGTCACGAAAAAGTATGGGGAAGAAGTTATCACCATACGAGAAGGGAGCCTCCCAGGCTCGGGTCGGAGTGTCCCACACTCTGGAGCATCCCATGCTCTGCTCTTACTCACCCACAAACACATAGTAAGCAGGGAGGAGTACTAATAGGCTAGCTAGCAATAAAATATAACGACCCAGGTATGGTGGGTAAAAACTATTAAAATCCAATAAATCCTTAAGGCTTCCCCATGTCCCACGAATAAAGAAAACACGGGTACGATTCCCAACCGTACCCGGAAATTCTCGTAAAAGTCATATAAAGCAACAGCGTGTCCCACACGCTAAAAGAATAGCTAGATTATCAATAAGGCATTCCCAATGCCAAAATCGAAAGTCGGTAAATAAAGAAGAAATATCACTCCATCGAAATCCCATTTCGAAAATCCTTTAAAAATCTCAAATCGACGAATAGAAATATAATATTTAAATCCGGAAGTCACCTCGGAAAAATGATTCGTCGACAATCATCATAATTCGTAAATCCAAATTAAGATCCGAAACCAATTCATTTCCGAAATCACTTTATAATATTTCATAAATCTCAAAACCCAAACAAATCTGAAATCACTTCAGAATCCGAAAACCAAAATCAGTAAGGATAGCAAATCATCATATGCTCAAAATATAAAAGATGATAATTAAATAAAGCATTACTTTAGAGAAATAAATGCATGCATCAATATTCAAAAACAAACGTCCACTCACAGTATACGGCTAGCGTGGTATCCAAGCGTAAGGATCCTCGTCGAGCGATGAGTCAGTATCCCGTCCTGTACACAATTGTATTCCGTAAACAACAATTCGATAAAACAATACGATTCTATATTGAATCCCAAAAACCCCACGTAAACTAGCAACTCCAACTCCTTTCGACGTCAAGCCAAACTTCACCATTTATATCAATCCGTCGATTAAGGTATTCCATGACGGAATAAGGGAAATCCGAATGCCGGATTCCCACAAATCAACAACCGAAACTCCACACTTTCAAAATTCACAAACAATTCCAAACTCCTCCAAAAATTACCAAACTTCATAAACAAGCTCTACTCAAATTATAGGATTTAATGGGCTAAAAATTGGAATTAAATGTCAGCCCTACGCGCCACCACGCGCCACCCACAGTGGCGGCGAGTGGGGCCCACGCGCCGGCGGCCACCACCTCCGATGGCCACCAAATTTGGACAGTAGCTTCTACTCAACAAGCCTAACCATTCATTCAACTACAACATCATCTAATTTTACCTTGAAACAGTCGAAATCAACCGGTGAAGAAAAACCCAGAAATTCCAAACCCTAGGTTTGGGAATTTCCTCGATTCGTCCTCCACGCAGCAAGTTGAAGTGAATGACCTTAGGGGAAATGATCACCGGCAAAAACCCAACCTTCGACGCCAGTTTGGTGGCCGGAGACGGCCGGCATCGTCGGAAATCGACGGAAATTCCAAACTGCTACAGTGAAACTTCAAAGACTCGATGCGTCATTTTCCGGCCAAGCCGCCGTGAGTTACCGCCGTGGGGGGTTGGGTACGAGTAGAGGAGTCGACCGGTGCCGGTTGTTCGCTCCCAGGTGGCCGGAAGAGGGAGATGGCCGGAGTTGCAGAGAGCGCCGAGGAGAGGGAGAAAACGCGGGAGGAAGGAAAGAGAAAGAGAAAGAAAAAACTTACCGGCCATAGTAACTTTTTCAAATATATACTACTAATCATGAACAGTAACTTCCTTAATTCGCTCATAACTTTCGCATACGAACTCCGATTTCTACGTATCACATATGCATGCGCTCGGTTTAACGTCCTCTACAACTTTCGTGAAGAAACTTTTCTCAAATTCTGACCCGAACAAAAAGTCAACTTTTAGGGCCACTAAAAGTGCTGAAACGACAGTCAAAGTGAAAGTAGTTGTCGTTTACCGTCCAAATGACCAGTAAACGGGTGAATTTGGGTTCGGGACGTAACAAAATTTCACTTAGCTTATCAGAACTCGAAGTCAAAGCGGCGCGGGACTGTGCTCCTGGTCTCTCTCCTGCGTACGTCTGATCCAGATGGAATAACCTGCCCCTCAGATACCCCCGACCGATTATCTCCCTGGTGAGAAGATCCTGAAAAATCACATACATAGGATAAAAGGTTACGGAGCATTTAGACTCAGTATTCAACTGGGGAACAGATATCAAATGGTGAGACAAGTCAGGCACATATAACACATTATGAAGTTCTAAGGTGGGAGTAATACGAACTGACCCTGACCCTAACACAGGAAAGGCCTCACCATTGACATTGGTTACATAGGACACTGGTGGGGAAGACAATTCAGTAAAATATGATTTGTCGTAAGTCATATGATCGGAGGCACCAGAATCAATAATCCATGTATCAGAACCAACAAAGTTAGAAACCTTTAAAGCCATACCAATTTTACCTCGACCAGCTATGGAGGCTGTAGGAGTAGCTCCACCTGCTGTATGATGATCTTGGCCAGTCACTCCATAGAAATCCGGTTCTTGGACCAATTGAACAGCAGCTGCTTTAGCCTTAGGACGATAACCTTGCTTTTTAGGTTTAAGGTGTGGATTCAACTTCCAACAAGTCTCCCGAACATGCCCAAGGTCGTTGCAATAAGAACACTGAGGACGAGGGCGGTTGTTGAAGCCTTGTGGGAAACCTTGTTGATGAAGTGGGGCTGAACTCTGCTGCTGAAGGAAAGGTGCCGGTGATTTGGCTTGAATGGCTAGGCTAGATACTTCAACCTGTGCACGTTTGACACTCTCCTGCTGAGACTCATCCTTGCGGATGTATGTAAAAGCTGTGTTCAAACTAGGAGGGTCTGTCATTCTGAGCAATTCTCCCTTGGCACTGCTATACTTCTCATCAAGCCCTCTCAGAAATACATGTACCCTTTCTAGCTCCTTCTCCTTCTGGTACCACACAAGATCTTCCTGATTCTTGATCTTGCAAGGACGCTTCTGATCAATTTCAGCCCATACATTCTTCAGCTTGGTGAAATACACAGCTACTGGTTGCCCATTCTGTTGCATACTAGCAGCTTTACACATCAATTCATGAACCTGTATAAAATCAGATTCGTTGGTATACAAATCCCCCAATGTCTTCCATATTGTTTCAGCAGTCTCACACTCTTCCACCAACTGTAACACATCTTCAGTCATGGCTTTGAACAAGAGAGCCATCACAGATCCATCATCATCCTCCCATTTAGCATAGGCAACCACATCTTCCTCACCCGGAGTTTTGGTTGTTCCATTTACATGCCCCATCTTGTGTATGCCACGAAGATGGACAGACATAATCTTCTTCCATGTTCGAAAATTGGTACCATTGAGTTTCGGACCTCCGAAAGAACCACCATCTGAACTTCGAACAGAAACCTCAATCTTTTGAACCTCATTGATCTTAGAATTTTCACCTTCATCACCACCCATCGTAAAAAATATAGTAACAAAAACACAGAGTATGCAGCGGAATAAAAAGAATAAGAGAATCCAAAAAAGTAACAAGACAAAACAGACCGTGCAACAATTCCTTTTTTTTTTTTTTTTGGAACCTGTTTGACTAAGCTGAGTGGTTTGACCGAGTTCGGTTGACCGAGTTGAGACGAGTTGACCGAGTTGAGGCGGGTTGACTCACTGAAGAGATCGAGATCGATCTGGAATTGGCTGAGGATGACGAGTGGGGCACCCTGACCGGAGATGGAAGCAATCAGACCGGAGGCGTGCGACTGGTATGAACTAGCAGCGACCGTCGGAAAAACTGGGCGGTAGCAGAGAATGGCCGAACTGTGAACTGGGCTATGGGCTGCAACGAACTGGCCTGTGGGCTGATCTGAGACGAGCGACAACAGTCGTGGAGACGAGCGACAGCGGTCTTGGAGACGAGGCCGATCGAAGATGAGAGATGGCGGTCTTGGACTGAAGACGAAGCCGATCGAAGATGAAGAACGACGTCTACTATTACCAATAGTAGAGAACGACGTCGTCTAACCCAAATAAAACCCAGTTAAGCAAACTGTCTTCCTCGGATTGAGAGAAGAATAAAGGAAAAAAAGAGACAAAGTCCTTTTCGGATCTTTGCTCTGATACCAAGTCCAAGAAGACAAGTTATGGAGAATGAATTTTCTGATATATTATTACACCCATTCTGTGGTGTATATAAACAGATTACAATTGTACTACAACGTACTACAACTATTGTGTACAACTGTACTACACAATATATACAAGGTAAGTAGTTACAACAATATATACAAGGTAAGTAGTTACAACAATATATTCCCTTGTAGTCTATTCCTAATAGGGAATGATGACTCACACTAACATTATTCTGTCAATTCTGTGAAAACAGGACTCAGTCTGAAGCCATGAAAGAAATCTGAAATCACATCTTTATGAATTATGAGCATATATGCATCCATGGAATTTAGTCACTAATCAGCTACACAAATAAAGTTCCATATCTTGTAATTTGAAAAGTACATCAGACGCTCCTCTGCATTGAGCTCATCATGTTACAATAAGAGTTGTACATCAATGAGCTGTCCACTAGGGCTAATCTCTGCTTGTTCCAAGAGATTTTTAAAAAGAGGGCCAATAGATTGACATATATAATTGTAAATGAAAAATTACACATCCAGATGAAGTGATAATTGAAAGCAAATACCTTTAAATCTTCATATAAGATTTCAAAGGGGATAAACAATACAGAAGTTCTAGGTCGCTTGCCTGGCAACTGTGATTTGTACAAAGGGGTCTGAGACACAAACCCATATTCTTGTATGAAAACAATCCTTTACTTTCTCATCATTATAGGCTAGTTGGGCAAGAGTTGTTTTACCTATCCCCCCCATACCTACAACAGATATGGCAAGATGCAATTTTCTTTCTTCACTATTCTCACTCACTAACTGGCTTACTAGTTTATTCCTTTCGTATTCTCTACCAAATGTCCCAATTTTATCGACAATTGAGAAACTTTTCAATCGTTCAGGTTGCTCAAATTCTGTTTTACTTTGCAAAAACTTATAAAATTTTCTCTGTTTATGAATCAAAGCTAACTTCTTATTCAACACCTTTATCTTCACAGCAATGTCACGACGAGAAATTATCTGAGTGACTTGGCCCGTTGGCCAGTACAAAAACATCGGAAGTGAATAGAGAAACATACCTTCTTCTTAGGTACAACAACAGCATTTTCACCTTGTTTCTCGATTTGTTGTTTGAGGATTTCAGTGCTCCACTCGTCCACCACATCGTCTATCTCGCACGACACTTCTTTCAGATTGTTGAGCCAGCGTCTCACGCTGTCCTCCTTGACTTGCCTCCTCTCTGCATCCGCGAGCACAGCTAGAATAGCTTCGAGGTTGAGGGTAAGGTTTCGTACTTCTTTTTCGACATTCACAACAAGTCTCACATTTTGTTCCACCTGTTGGAAGATGATGGAACCCAACTGCTCGACAAGGAAGAATACAAGTGCTTCAGCCATTGTGGTGTTCGGAAATTGATTGCCAGAGGAAAGAACAAAAAAGAAATGGGAAAATGGACTTTTGCTTCAAGAAGCTTTTTTGTCTTATTTGGAATTTTTTGCAAAGGATGTACCGAGTGGGCCCCTTGTGGGTCCAACGACACGAGGCAACCTCTGGACGAAAGGTAAGTCTGAGGTGAGACTGAGAAGCTGGAAGCTGAAAGACAAGAAGAAACTCAACTGTGAAGCCTCTTCTTTGTTGCTTTGATCTTTGAATATTGATATGCTTGTCAATTTGGTGAGCTTCCACCCTTGATTTTACTGCAAATTGGATTTTGTGTGGAGTTTGATGTTTGTGGGGGGAGAGTGGAATCAACAGAGGAAGTCTCATGGGGATAATTGAAATTCTGATGGTCTGTTCCTCCTCTGAATCTTGCAGGTCTAGTTGTTGATGCCTCCAAGTAATTCCATCGACATTGGGTGATTGACAGCTTCGTATTCGTTATCCGCCCGGTTAGTAACTCAGTTCAGTCAAATTGGATTTCTGTTTTGCTATTTAGTGTTTCCAGATTTCAGGTTTTAATTACTTTGTTTTGCTGGGTTTTCTACTGTGTGGAGCTTGAGATTGAATGTGGCCATTTGCATTGTTGATTCAAGTATTTTCACTCACAGGCTTATTGAATGTGGGCATTTGATAAAACATTAAATTGTGTGAGAGGACCTTTGTCCTTTTTTGTCCAAGTATCACATGTGCTGTTACTATATATGCTGGATTTCGCAGTTTTAAGTCATCATTCACAGAACAGGGTGATCAAAAGTACTGGGTCATTCTGGGTTTGGCAAGTGAATTCTGATGCATGATTGTAATTAGTGGTGAATTTTGGTTTTCACTCGGCTTATGGTTATGTTGTTTTTGTTTGAGTTAACATGGTGCTACTCTTCTCTTCAATATGTTATTGATTGGCATTTCCTAATGCTGTTGCCATTTCAGAAAACAAGAGATTTTGGAACTAGTTTCACTTCTTAAGATAGTCTTTTAGATACTGCTTCCGAAAAAGACTTGGTAGGGATTTATAGTATTCTGCTCTAGTTATAATGACGCTGTTTCATAAGAATTCGGTTTAAAAATTATTTAATAATGGCGTGTTTTTTTCCTAGGCCATTTTGATAGTTAACTCTTTTTCTCTTTTGCTAGCCTTTTAAGCCCTTTGATCAAAAATTATGAAATTAGGAATTAAGGCCATTGGAGCCTTTTTGGTACAAAAATAAAATTAAAATAAAAAGGACAACCCATTAACAATTGAAGGACCCTAAAAGCAAAAATATTAGGGGAAATGCTCATTTACCCAATTTTAGCTTAAAATGTGCCCACTTGCCCGACTAAGAGTTTTTAAACCCCATTTACCCAAAACACTCTAAGGGATTATTTCCCCTTTACCCAATTAATTCTTTTTATTAATTTTTGGGACTTTTTTGCCCTCTCCTTCAATCTCTCTACTCTCAGTTTCTCTCTCTCTCTCTCTCTCCCCCTCACCGATTTCTCTATCTCTCTCTCTCTCTCTCTCTCTCTCTCTCTCTCTCTCTCTCTCTCTCTCTCTCTCTCTCTCTCTCTCTCTCTCTCTCTCTCTCTCTCTCTCTCTCTCTCTCCAGAAGACGTCGGATCTCTCTCTCCCTCCCTCCATCCCTCCGGCAGGTCGCCCACGACGCCTGCTCTAGCCATCGCCGCGCCGAAACTCGTCGTCGTGCTCTCCGCTGCCAGGCTCGACGCCAAGCCGACGGTCCTCGTCGCTGAGAAGCTCGGCGAGGCCGGGGTTGACCTTCTGAAGGAATCGACGACGGACTGAAAATGGCTATCTGCTATTGTGCAGTCATAACCATAAAAGTTGTAACATTAGTGCCCCCCAGTAGACTTTGTATTGGGGGCCAATGATGACTGCTTTATTTATTGACGGACTGAAAACTGCTATTCCAAAGTAAATGTAGTGTTAAATTGCAGTAGTTGATAAATGAAAAAAATTGTGTTGTTTGTGTCAGTCTAGTGGGGGGCAGTAGACAGAATATTGACCCTCATAATGTGGGTTTTTAGACATTATCTGTTGTTTTGAGTGTGAATAACTTGTATAATCTGCGAAACATAGGAAGCGGTGTAATGTTTGATGGTCTATTGGGGGGCAGTAGACACATTAGTGCCACCCAATAATGTCTTTCTTAGGAGACAGTAATCATCTCTTGTTGATTTGTTTGTGATAAAGTGCAATACACTGTGAATCCTTGAAACTGGTGCAAGTTTTAATGGTTTAGTGGGGGGCAGTAGACACATTACTGCCCCCAAATAATGTCTTCATACGAAGTCAGAACCCTTCACTTAACTGGTGCAAGTTTTAATGGTTTAGTGGGGGGCAGTAGACACATTACTGCCCCCAAATAATGTCTTCATACGAAGTCAGAACCCTTCACAAAACTAGGGCAAGTTTTAATGGTTTAGTGGGGGGCAGTAATAATGGTTTAGTGGGGGGCAGTAGACACATTACTGCCCCCAAATAATGTCTTCGTGTTAAGTTTAGGGTTTAGGGGCAGCGTTAGGGGCAGTAGACACATTGCCGATGAACTGCGACGAGGACGTTGGAGTGGCTGGATCGCCGATCAATCGAACGGCGACGAGAACGTTGGATCGCCGACTGGAGCTTCATCGTCGTGTTCAGATTTGGACTGCATCTCCGGCGCGGCGATCAGAGAGAGAGAGACAGACCGGAGGTGGAGATCATGGGGAGGAGAGAGAGAGAGAGAGAAAGAGAGAGAGAGTGGAGGTGGAGATCGGGGGGAGAGAGAGAGAGTTTGGGAAGGAGAGAGAGACTGATAAGAGATGGATGAGTTTTAATTTAATTAACAGGGGCTAAAATGTCAATAGATGTAAGATTGGGTAAATGGGGTTTAAAAACTCTTGGTGGAGTAAGTGGGCATTTTTTGGGCTAAAAATGGGTAACTGGTCACAGCCCCAAAATATTAACTCCTGGTAGTGATGAACTGATGATCCTGAGAGGTAGACTGAGAACTGATGAACCCATCATTATAGTGTTTCCTTGATTTTCAAATGCTGCCCTACGAGAAAGTGTAGCATGTCAAAATCCATTCAAAATAGAAACCAAGGAAATTTTAAAAGGAGGTTATATCATGTTAACAGACCTGGAGGAAGTTATTCATTATTATATCATTCACACTACTACCCTCTAGTATTCGGTTTGGGTTTCGGTGCGGTTTTTTTCGGGTTTCGGTTTCACGAGCCCACCCCTATTTGAAATAGCCGATTCTAATTGTGAGCCCCGGAAAAATTTATCGGTGAGATCATTCGGAATAAATTCTACGATCTCGATAATTATTAAAGTCCTCGGGAATAACTATCAAACATTTTTGCAGAGTGTAATCTTCAAAAAAAAAAATTTTTTGGATATAGTAATCTTCAAAATTTGGACTTCATAATAAAGTACGTGACGCGACTAGTCTGTGGAAATTTTCGGGAAGTTTTTCGGACATCCGAATTTTTTATTATGAATTTCCAAAGTTTGGGAGTTATGGAATTTCATTTAAATAAAAAGAAACTGTCCTGATGCGATCAGAACCGTTGAGTTAACCACCGCTTAATCTGCACCGTTGAAATCCATTATATAAAGGCTGAGATGGAGTCAACGCACCAGATTGATCCAGAAGGATAGAGAGGAGATCTCCGCTCTCGACCCGTTTCTGCAACTCGACGATCCGAAGGCATGACCCGGACGGAACTCCTCCGTCCGGCCATGTCTCTGGGGCGGACTATCGGCGTTCGCTTCGTCTCCTTGGCGCCGACGTTATTCTGGCATCGGATTGTTCAATCGGCGACGGAATGCGACGGTACGACCCTCGAAAGCTCTAAAATTTTCCGGCGAGTTTCGGCAAATTCCGGCCACCGACTGGGGTGCATGTGGTATGGAAATCAATCCCTTCGTCATGACCTCCACGTTAGTCAAATTAGTTTTTCAACTCGCTCGATTTTCACTGTTTTTGGTTTTTGGGTGATTCGGTTCCGTCGCGGTTCCTCGACACCCACGACTTTTCCGGTATTGCTGGGTTTGGTTTCTGGCTCGCCCGTGCTTGTAGACCAGAGATATGAGTTGTGGGCTTCGAATCACCAGTTCATCATCAGCCTAGTCTCGGCAAGGAATTCTGGGAAGCTGACTCAGTTGCAGTCGATTCACGAAGGTAGATTTCGACTCTTGAATCATGTTGTATTCTTATGGTGGTAATCGGAAGTTATGCTACTGAGTTTGGTTTGGTTGGCTGATATTGAACCTCTTTGGTTTCCGATTTTTGTCAAGATGTTGTGGTCACGGTGGTCTAAAGTTATACTCGAGGAAATTGGGTCTGACAAATGAATCTGTTATTGATGTTCACTACAATTGGTTGCTTGTGTTGTATATTGAACGTAAAGTGCAATAGGAAATGGTGGTTTGAGTTTGTTTCAAGTTCTGCAACTTGATGTTTTGGTTAAGCTATACTAAGACATTTTGTTATGTTAATGGTTGTGAAGGTTTGAAAAGGGTCGAGTTATGAGATTGGGTGCCCTTAGTATTTTGGGGACACCTCATTAGAGAATGGAATTATTGGGTGGCCTTGGTAAATTCCGACGCACCTAATATGTTTGAAATTAAGTTGATGTTTGACTTACTTCGACATGGTCGTAATTGGTGGATAAGTAACAAGTTCTGTAATTTGTCGTGATTTGGTTAAGTTTAGTCAAATTGGTCAAACTCTGGTCAATCCTCGTCAAATCAGGAAAAGTTAGTCGAACGATTTATTGATCGTCAAAACTTTATTATTTATTCAACAAGTTGTTAACGAGTATAATGTCGGACTTAGGACTCCAGTTACCTGAGGAACGAAAGGTTCAAGACTCTCGGAGTACGTGAGGAAAAACATCGGAATCTAGGTAGGGGATTCGGGACTCTCGTCAATGTGTGATTTTATTATGTTAAGTTGTTTTTTTTTTAAATGATGCATGTTAAGTTGAGTGGCTTGGTTAAGTTAAAATGCGAAGAATACTAACCAAACCGTGTGAGAAATGTTGATGGCTTGAGAGCGAAGGGTGACACTGACTTCCTTGGGTTCGATCCCCAAAACCTCCGGGCTCCGGAGGGTTAGCTACACCGGTCGGATGGTGCGCGATCGCAATGACGACCCAATTCCATGTGTGTAGCTAGATAGCGAATGCTCTTGCTACGCTTACCTGGTTTACAAACTAATTGAGGTAAGGTCGTGTAGTGGGTCGACGGGACCGGCCATCGGGTAAGATTTAGCGTGCGTGGTTGTTCAAGTAACATGCATCGATTTTCAAGTCAGAAAGTATTTATTAAAGTTTGTCGTTCTTTGAAATATTTGGTTTAAGTATGTTTTCATACTGGCTAGCCAAAATGTTTATTTACTTGTCGGTTTTCAAATCTAGTCGGGGTAAAGTCTCAATGAGCAGCGAGGACGAAAGCTCACCCATACAACAATGTGGATGCAGGTACTGTGCACTGGAGACAGGATAGTAGCGGACGGAGCTGGGTGTGCGGAAGCAAGTTCAATAAACTCTTTTTCATAACTCAGGTTTCGAGTTTTATCCCAAATTCTATTCCCTGAACTTAAATTCTATTCCCTGAACTTTGTTTTATAGAACTTGTTAGATGTGACTCTTGTGTCGAACTTTGCTAAACCTTATTTCGTGAAGTTAGTTATTCCCTTGTGTGATTACTCACATCGAGTTCTGGACGAACAAACTGATTTAGCGATTTAAAAAATTTCACCTCAAAATTATTTTTAAGCTCCGCTGTCCGTTTATAAAAAGATTTTTCAAACAAAATGCCTTGCGGTTCTCTAGAATATAGATCGATAATTCGGTTTATGTTTTAGAGATCGCGGCACTGTGACGTGCTCAAGCTGGAAATGTGCGGTTTGGGGCATTACAGTGGTCCGGGGCTTGTTACTGCACGCATTCGTCTCACACTCTCACCCTCACGGTGGCCCTAGCTACCCACCTCCTCCTCAATTTCCATTCCAACCGAGTTACTCACCACCACCACCACCACATTCCCAAACAATCATCAATGGGTATGTTTTCCCTCATCAATTTCCATCAACCCATACTTACCATTCACCTGATTCTAACTGAAATCCCTGGATCTATCCATCGATTTCACAAAGCCATTCCTATGACCCATCAGTTACCGGTGTTCATTCTCAGTTCATCTTCACCCAAGCCATGACTACACCACCTATTTACCATTCTGCTCCTTCACCTCCCGCTTGTGAGCAACCGCAGTACCACATGAATCCTTCAATTCCAACCTTTCAGTCACCCTCAGTCCCCTCTTTTGTGCCTCAACTCCCATTTACAGATCCCAAACCTCTTTCTCTGAATCCCAAGCCCTTTCGACGTTTCAGAATTAGAGTCACCATGGCAGCGAAAGCAAGAGTTGCCAAAAAGACCCAAAACCCATTTATGCTCCATGGTGTGGGTAAGTACTCGAGGTCCAAGATGTACCACAAGCGTGGTTTTTGGGCCATCAAGGCCAAAAATGGCGGTACCTTCCCCTGTCACAACTTCAAGGCGGCAGTTGAGATTATGGAGGAGCTGGGTGAGCTACGTGTGGGTCTAACAACTCTGATTGATACATCGGAACCACCGGCGGTGCAGTTCGGAACTCTATCGACTACTAGCAGCACTTCGTCGTCTTCAGTTCCGGTAACCGAACCCACAGACCACTTCACTCCCACACAAGCCTCAGCTGGTTCATCTCTTCCTCCGTCAATTGACTTTCAAGAACCGATTGGGTCTCAGCTTATCGGTGTTCATCTCGAACAAGCTACAAAGTGGACAGAAAGATGCGAAATTGAGCAGCTGGAGTCCCTCATATCAGTTACTGGCCCTACATCTATTCTTGGAGCTGAGGATTCATTGAAGATTTCCTCCCCAGTTGAGGTTGTCCAAACCGTGGCACAAAGAAGGGCATCCAACTCGGCCGTTGAAGCAGACAAAGAAGCCTGTGACCGTCATCCCTTCGAAAAAAATTGTGATGGCAATGGAGGATTGAAAAACTTGTATAGTCAATTTGAGGTAATTGTTTCTCCATTTGATAATTGTCACTTTGTGAGAGCAGCTATTGAAGAATGCCGAGCATTGCAATCCTCATTCCACATCTTTAAGTTATCATCTCTCATAGGATGTCTTGGATCATAATAGTGCATTCAATATAGTTGGCTATTATCCTTCATTGAATTTTGAGTGTGGACTGATAAATTCGGATTCCTAGCATTTGAGTTTGCCTCTGGCTACCATAATGTTTGATGTTGCACTTGTTGAGCGATGGTATGGGAAAAAGACAGCTGATGAAGTCTCTGTTCCCCTGATGATGTGTTCCAAATATGAGGATGAATATATCATAGCTGAGCAAAACCCAACAAAGTGGACTTTCACTGATTCCCCAAAGATTTTTGTACCGATAGCTAATGGTACTGAGGAAATGGAAGCTATTATGGTCAGTGATATTCTATGACGAGTCAAAGCAATTGTTGTAGCGGCCTCTGTAGAAGACAAGCTAGAAACTATTGCTTCATGCAGAGTTAGGTTGGAAGCAGATGTGCTTTTGAATGAAGTGGCCAAACTTTTGAATGACCTAATAGTTTTGCCTGATGGACTTGGTGTTGCCCAAGTATTTGCAAGATCAGAAGCCTTGTTGAATCATGTTCTAGAGGCTCCGAGACTTCATGAATGGTTTGAAGAAGCTATTGAATTGGAAATCCTGATGCTTTGCTTTTGGCTCTGAAAATGGGAGAAACAGTTTATGTGGATAGCGCAAGATTTGGGAAACTTCTGCCAGACCCATTTATTCCCAGCAATCTGTTCTCTGCTGCTCGTTTGTCTTCTCTTGTTAATAGTTTAACGGAAACTACCTTCTGTCAGCCACGCTTTCACATTGTTTGGTCTGTCCTATTAAACATTCTATTACCAGATAGAGTTTTGCAGGCTACAGCTGCACTGACTAATTCAAATTCCTTAAGGAAACATAACAAGAATCGCAGGTCTAGCTCTTTTGATGACAATATTGCAAAGAATTTCCAGTGCATCTGCGAGGTGATTATTGAGGGATCCCATCTCTCATCATCTCATGATCGCAAACACTTGGCCTTTAATGTTCTACTTCTTCTCCTACTGAGGTTGCCTGCTTCTTATATACCAATTTGTTTGTCTTACAAAGTTGTTCAGTGCATTTTTGCTACAATTGCCTTTGCTGTGATATTGGTCAGTTTTGTGTTCCTAAGTACTGCAGTTTATGTCCGCTACAAGTTACGTGACCGCCGTTGCACAGAAATAGACTTGAAATCTACAAAGAATGGTCGCAATGGTTCTCTTTTCCAGAAAGACATTTGCAAGACTCATCATGTTGCTTCAATAATGGTGGCAAGAGATGTGGCTTCACGAGAGTTTGATATCACTCATGTTGCACATGTCATCAAATTTGACTTTTCAAAAAGCATAGATGATTATGTTCATAGGATTGGTCATACTGGTATGGTAGTGGAGTTTGCTCAACAATCATTGTACTATGGTGGAGTCCAAAGCCAAAGGTACGGTAGCAGTAACCTTGACGACCTTGCATTGATTCCTCCAAGACGGTTTTCAAATAATCTAATGCGGTCAAGTGAAGCTCTTTTGCTTATCTTATTGTCCAAAATTATATACTTCCAGACAACCTATAAAAAGAGATAAAATGTAAATAAAAAAACCGGGGACATCTATATAAACAATGAAGACAGAGCCGGTGAGCTGTGACCTGTTGATAAGTTATAATTCCAACATTATAAAGGTCATTGGTTCGATTCTCATCGATATATGTAAGGGTTGGGTGAGCTAGGATTTTTTTATTAAAAAAAAAAAAAAAAAAAAGGTTGAACCAACAAAAGCGCAACCTAGTTAGTTACAACCCCAAAGAAAAGTCTGGTGTCAAACTTGCTCACATGATAGCTATATAGCTTCCTGAAATATATTTAAGTGCAGACACTTAAAAGAGATGTCACGGTTGCTTCACCTTAATACATTCAACAAATGAAGAAAGTTAAAGGCAATATATTATGGTGCATTCAACTAACTATTAATCTACATTGTTTTCGTTATGTCCAAAGTTAACCATTCGATGTTGCCATTTAGAATCATCCCCAGAGTGTTGCCATTTTGTCATACCTCGAAGATTAAGTAATTAAAATTAGAGTAGTTCATGACTTCATGCCAGCACGGATCATATATCTGTCTAGTAAAATAATAATTGGCAAACAAGCAAGTGAATAAACACGTCCCTCTAAAAGACTACAAAGAACCACTGATGAGAAACTATTTGAGATAGGTGAAGAGTAACTAGTTTTGGTAAGAGGGTACATTATCATTGCTCGATAATCCTCTGACATAGATTGCTGTTTTGCAGATGGTCAATATCTGCTAGAGTTTTCTTGATGGTGCATTATCATTTCTCGATAATCCTTTGACTTGGTGTTGTTTTTGCGTAAGGTTTAATTTCTCTTGATGAACTTTTCAGGACAGAACCTGAAATTGATTGGACTGCGATAGCAAGATGCAATGACTTAAACACTTTGACAAGGATAGGCATATGCAGATCAAGACACAGAATGGTAGAACACAATTTAAACTACCAACATTTGCAACATAATCTGAAAATGTGTATCTCAGTATATATATTTTTTTCTTCACCATCAAACTATGCACATAGCTTTGGTAAAACCTCATCAATCCATCAATGGGTGCAGAGTTTTCTTGACGGTGCATTCTCATTGTTAGATAATCCTCTGACATAAAATGCTTTTCCCTGTTGTTTGTTTCAGTATACATGATGCAACATTTCCAGTACAACTTGGCTCAATAAGTGAAGAAAAAGCCTTCTTTTCATTTTTTCATGAAATACCTCAAACTTTATTAAGTTATTCAGAAGATGTACAACATAAATGATCAGCTTGGACATGTGGGTGGTCAAGCAAATCAATCAGGATGCTCTTCATCCACATCATAAAATCATCTATTTACAAAGCATTTGAAGACCTAAGCAAATGATTAATGGTTCACAGGCTGAACCAACGCAGAAATCTTCCGCTTTGATTAATTCCAGAGCAAACTACAGACTATGAGATGAGATATAGCCAGCAATTTTGTCTAATTTTATGTCTAATTGAGTGATAGCTTGGTTCAGAATTTCCTCTATAGGAACACAATAGAAGCCTCAAGAGAAGAGATCAGTTTACTCATAAAGGAGTCTGGCAGAGCAACTTTGGTTTTCTGCAGTTTGAGGATTACCACCATGCTAGAGATTGGTATAAATAGAATTCCCAAACGAAGATGTAGCTTTTCTTTCCAATTTAGTTTCACCCCTACTCATGCGTTGTGCAATTGATGTACAGGTTTCCAGCACCACTACAAAGGATAGATTTCAAAAATGAGCTCAGTCTCTTGCTTAGAAAAGCAGGATAGTTGTTCAATGTTAACATATTCCCTTTCAAAAGTTTCTCGAGCAAAAGAAATTGAGAACAAAATGTTCAAAGAGGAAAACCAAAAATTATTGTAGGTAAGTTTATATTCAAAGCATTTTTTCTCTTAGTAGCCTGTAGACTTGCAAATTTCTCATTTCCTATTAAACAAGGCAAAAGTTTTACACGTTTGGTCAGGACTTACCATCACCAGGTGAACTTTGGGGATAGAACAGCAGAGGAGGATCCGGTGGGGACAGCAAGATGAACCACAGAAAGAACAGCTTTCAAATGTCTGTGAAGACCATTGCATACTCTCTCAGTTCAGTGGAAAGTGCTGCCACAGAAAATTTGCTGTCCATGTGAAACAATAAAAACATCAGCGACACAGCAATAGGTGAAACCAAGAAGCTTTAACTATTAAGTAGTTTCGACTGTCAAAAGAAATGAAAGTAATGTTCTAGCTGAATTTATTAGGATGGACTCTGACAGATTTAACATCATCACAAAAATGAGACCATTTGTTCTTACTAAACAGAACAGTCTTGGGTACTAGCCACAAAACAATATCATCACAATCCAGATGATGAATGATGTAAGTATCAATTTCACCACTATTTGGTTGCCTTGAATATTTTCCTTCCTACAAAAGGAGGAAAAGAGAGTGATATAGCTGTACAAGTATACATGATGAAGGCAAGTTGAACAAGTTTAACTGACAAAAGCACAACCTAGGTACAAATATATATCCAATGAAACAATCTGGTGTCGAACTTCCTCGTGTGACGACTCATGATCACAAACTCCCATAGCTTCCTGAAATACATTTGATTGGAGTCCAGAAACTAGAAGAGATGCCTCATCTGCTTTACTAGGCAACGACCTTAGTACATTCAACAGACCCGGAAATTTAAAAGCACTATATATAGAGCTTTCAACTAACTGCTAATCTTCAACTCTTCAAGTTTTACATATGTCAAGAGTTACCTGTTCAATGTTTACAAGCCATTTAGAGTCGTCCCCAGTGTTTCCATGGAAGGGAATTCAGGGTTACATCCACTCTTGACTGCTCTTTATACCTCGAAAAGATTAAGTCATTAAGATAATAATAATGTCTCTGACAAAGTTATAATTGGGCAAACTAGCTAGCAATCGAAAAATCAAGCCCCTCCAAAAGATTACAATGGTCAAGTAATGAGAATCTACATGAGAAACGTGAAAAGAAAGTGCCTAGGTTTAGTAAGAACCTCATCATCAATGGGTGCTGAGTTTTCTTGATGGTGCATCCTCATTGTTAGATAAACCTCTGAAATAAAATGCTGTTTTGCAGATGATTCAATTTCTCTAGCTGGAGTACAGTTGAATGATCTTATGATGACATCACCTGAAATTGATTGGATTGCAATAGAAAATTGCAAATGACTTCAGTTTGACATGGATAAGAATATACTAATATTTGCAATTGATCAAACATGTACAGTTGAAGCTACCAATGTTTGCAATTGCAAAATCTTAAATGTGTATCTCTAAATATCTATTTGTTGTTTCCTCACTGTCTAACAATGCATAGAGTACTTGAAAGTTAACAATCTTAATACAATATAATAAGCAACTGTTTAAATACAGGAATATATATGAAGAAATAGACTTGAATGCATCTTCAGAAAAATAAGTCGCTTGCAATTTCAAATTTAACTCACAAAATGTACTTCCACACCAATGCAGGCATAACCAAGAAACTCAAGTTATGATAAGATCTGTGCAGCTTACCAAAGCATATATCCACCCGTCAGCTTGAAAGTCTCAATGCCATTGTAAATCCTTTTAGATTAAATCTGAGCAGTACAGTACGAGGTTGTGTAAAGAATTCCTCTGTAGTCTACAAGCTGTATTAAATGAAGACAGTCAGTTCCAAACTACCCAAAGGGGTACTAGAAATTTTATTCAGTACAGCGAAAAGAGTACTGACGGTTGGGGATCATCTCGTCAGTGGACTCCAATCATCAGAACTAAAAAGACCTGACCTCCCTATTCTCCCTCCACATAAGATTTTGCTTGCAAGCCTTTCTGCATTTCCATAACCAAATATTATCACTTTCTTGCATTTAACTATCAATCTCATCTCAAGCAATCAACTTAATTTGTTAATAGCCTTAAACAAAAGAGAAACTTAACCACTACATACTATATAATTTTACTATTCATAGAACCGCCTTTCTGAACTTCAAGTATTTCAAGTTAATGGATGAATAAATTAGGTGTTAGAAAAGGAACTATATCATTCAATTTCCTATTCTTATAATCACACTGCCCTGTACTTACCCAAATCTTGAAGAAATAAAGCCAACAGAGTAAAGACATCTCCACTGGATAGAGAGCTGGTTTCCAGCATCAGAAGAAGCATTAGATCTTCGACCCTGCTAGATATTGGGGAAAAATCAAGGACTTAGCCTGAAGCCATGAAAAGGAAAGAAAAAAAAAATGTTTTATGATAGAAGATCAAATTACCTTTTGATGTACATAGAAGATTTTCAGGGAAGGAACAATATACCAGTTACTACAGAATATGTAGCTTACCAGAGTAGCTTCTCATCAGCTTGAAAATTCCAATGCCATTAAAAATGCTTTAGGCTTCAATTTGAGCTGTACCTGTAGCATGTTGTAAATTTGAATCCTGGATAAAAAGAAGATTATTGATTCCGCAC
Source organism: Rosa rugosa (assembly GCF_958449725.1). Lineage (NCBI taxonomy): Eukaryota > Viridiplantae > Streptophyta > Magnoliopsida > Rosales > Rosaceae > Rosa > Rosa rugosa. Next base: position 42,014,784 of record NC_084820.1, read on the forward strand.
TAGCCAAAGATTTATTAGAACTTTCGTATCTGGAAATTCTGCACCACATTAAGGAGTAGCTGAGGCTGAAGGTATTTGGTCTTAAGGAGTCAGTCATTAAAACTTCGAGGTTTGACCTCCCCAATCCCTGCAAAGAGGTGAAAAATCTCATTGCGAAATTTTATAATAAATTCAAAATAGCACGTTAAAGTGGAAAAGATGATCACAAAATAGCAGAAGCCTACTAATGCTAGTTAATATTTGATTACTAAAGTCTAATTTTTTTGGGTGATATTTTGTCTACTATTTTCACTAGAATGGAGGCCCGCGCTCTGCCGCGGGTTTTGGAGGTTTAGGGAAGAGTAAGAGGGTAGGAAATATAGGTACGGGTTGTGAGGAAAAATTTACAAACAATTGTAGAAGATTGGAGCTTTATCTGTGAAAAATCCAGAGTACTGTTTAAAATGAAATGATTGAAATGAAAACATAAAAACACATCTGTAAATTCATGGCATTGCTTTTTTCCCAATTTTATCCCAACTCACCAACTTTTCAAGTACCAACTTCAAAACTTCAAAACTAAGAAGTGAACATGGAATTTTCACATTGATTTTCAACTTCAAAACTAACTATAAACAGTAGGAGAAATTTAACATTTTTATCAGGATTGTAAACATATCTAAGAAGTGAGTTTCATGACAATGAAAGTGCCGAATAAAATGTTGATGATAAGCTATTCTCATCTGCAGTCAGCTTCATTTCAAGCATCGAAATTATTTGACTCAGCAATACTCAGGCTATCAGATATAATCCAAGATGAAGGCAGTCTACAGTACATCAGTATAGTTTGACTTGCAAGAATGAGGCAGGACATATTTGAGGAAAGACAAATGAAGGACTGTACTTGTCAGCTTTTTCAATCATTTACTGTTATACATTTGTAATGAATGTTGACAACCAAATACTGAGTATTTTCCACAATAGCATAAAACAATATTCCTAGTGTTCACATTTTGATCAATGCATGGTGTCAAGTAAAAGTACATGGTAGTGAAGCCAATATAGAACATGAAGATCAAGAGGGCAAAAAAATATATATATATATTGTAGTGTTGATTTGAATTAGATGATTTTTAACTATGAATAAAAAGTTGAATTTAAGTGACAATCCAAGGATCATTAACAATCAATATTAAAAATGTTGCAACGGCAATTACTGTAATCATTGATATTAATCAATAAAATACCTTTTTCAATGAATTGTCGAATCTTGGATGCACTTTTTCTATGAATTGTCGATTCTTGGATGCACTTTTTCTATCATCAACACTTGACATCATGTCCAATACTTTAGAAAGAGTACAAATATCTTAATAACTTAAAACACTGCCTTTTAAGTTATCAAGGTATTTGTACTCTTTCTAAAGTATTGGACATGATGTCAGGTGCCTGACGCTTGCGTGGCTGGTACTCAAATGGAAAATATGGTTTTTGAAATTGTCAGCTCTGATGGTGGTGTGGATGATACTATTCAAGCAACCTTTGATGAAATTATCAACACCTTTTCTCAGTTTGAGACTGAACATGCAGTAAAACATCATTGTTGGAGTAGACAGAAATTGATACTGCAACCAAGGGAAGATGGAAAGACATCATTAGATTTGCATGCATAAATTCATAGAAATTATAACATCTACTTGGTTGAGGACTATCAGTCAAAAGTATTATTTGCAGGGCACAAACTGAATCTTCGCATTGATTTTCAACTTCAAAACTAACTATAAACAGTAGGAGAAATTTAACGGTTTTATCAGGATTGTGAACATATCTAAGAAGTGAGTATCATGACAATAAAAGTCACGGATAAAATGTTGATGATAAGCTATTCTCATCTGCAGTCAGCTTCATTTCAAGCATCGAAATTATTTGACTCAGCAATACTCAGGCTATCAGATATAATCCAGGATGAAGGCAGTCTACAGTGCATTAGTATAGTTTGACTTGCAAGAATGAGCCAGGACATATTTGAGGAAAGAGAAATAAAGGACTGTACTTGTCAGCTTTTTCAATCATTTACTGTTATACATCTGTAATTAATGTTGACAACCAAATACTGAGTATTTTCCACAATAGCATAAAACAATATTCCTAGTGTTCACATTTTTATCAATGCATTGTGTCAAGTAAAAGTACATGGTAGTGAAGCCAATATAGAACATGAAGATCAAGAGGGGAAAAAAAAAAAATTATATATATATATATATTGTAGTGTTGATTTGAATTAGATGATTTTTAACTATCAATGAAAAGTTGAATTTAAGTGACAATCCAAGGATCATTAACAATCAATATTAAAAATGTTGCAACGGCAATTACTGTAATCATTGATATTAATCAAGTGTTGAAAAAATTTCAACTAATCAGTTAATGAAATAAAAGTACAACTAAAGATGACACCTATTCCACTTGTTTTGAGCCGAATCAAAAAGCTAGAATTGAAATCTGATTTTATCTGAATTTGGTAAATTGGTTATTGATTTCAAATTTTAAGTGGCTAGAAAGATTCTCTGTAAACATGACAGGATATTTCTTCATGTTTAATTGGACTGCAGTTTTGAAGGGCCTCCATTGGAGACCAAACTGTTTGGCAGCAATATGGTTGGAGACTAAAAACAGAAACAAACGCTGGTTTCTGGAATTGAACTATTATCAAAAAGTATTATATTCAATTGATTATGAAGACCAAAAACAGAAAGAAAGGTGGGTTTCTGGAATTCAAATATGACCAATAGGTTTTGAAGTCCAAAAACAAAAACAAAGGTGGGTTTTTGGAATTCAGCTGGTTATTGAATTTAAGTATCATAAAGAGCTTCAACCATTGACAACAGTAAATTACTCTGATGCCAACAATTTTCCACAAATGATAGCCAACTTTATTTGCTTATTTGATTCCCACAATTGAGGTGTTGTCAATGTGAAGTTGTTGGTGATATTCCATCTATCTTTCTCACGTTGGCTGGCTATAATTCTCATCCCTTTGTGTGTACTTCACTTTTTGTATATCTATTGATACTCATATATATATATAGTGATATAGATATATATGATTATAATGACCACATTCAGAGAAACTGAGAGTTATGAACAGATTAACTAAAACAGTGCAACTATATTAACACAAAGTAACAATGTTGGCCCCTTAATATAGCATGTATCACACAACTTTAACCACATCCACAATTATGTTCACCACAGAAAAATATACCGTTAAAACAAATTTGCGCTCATACAAATAAAATTGCTATAATCAAGGATGTTTGAGCAGCAGTGATTGATTTTCCTCAAACAAATTGAATTAATTATAGCTGAAACTAAATTCTTAATACATATGCAAATAAAACTGGTAGAAAATGGACATCAAATCGACATCTTTTATATCCAGATAATATAACGCAGAAATATGCATATCAGTAGAATCTTGAATTTTTGAACCTTTTAAGGGATACCAAATTGATTTAAATATAGAATTGAATGCACCAAATTATTACTCTTATGAGAAATGACAAATAATTGGTTTAAATATATGCAGCAGAGATGAAATCATTTGGCGCTCTTGATGTTACAAAACCCAACTTTCATCTGTAAATTAATGGCATTGCTTTTTTCCCAATTTTATCCCAACTCACCAACTTTCCAAGTACGAATTTATAAAATTTTGAATGTCAATTAAAAGGCAAATTTGAAGTCTCACCTTCAACCTCTCTCAATGAACCATTGGAATGGCAAATTGGAACATTCCTAAAACATGGATACCGAAAGTAATTCAAAGATAATCAAAAACATGTAAGAATGGAGGCGAGAAGCGGCAAGGGGAGAGAATTACTGGATTAAATTGGATCCATGTGGCAATGACAACTGATATCTGTGTGTCTGAATCAAAGTGGAGGAATAAAGGAGATGTAAATCAGATTGTAGAAGATATTAAAAAAACACATTATTAGAAAATATGTAAATGAATAAAAGTTTGAAAAGATAGTACCTTTAATTTGGTAATATATAGAAGAGCAGCTTCCTTTTGCTGAATTCTGTATGAATGTATTGCAGAGGAATTGTTGTGTTGTATCAAATGGTAGCCAACTGCAAGAAAAGGATACCAATTTAAGATCAGACTGTCATTTTAGATAATAATAAATGAATTAAAATTACTGGACAAACTGGTGATATACCAATATCATAGCTTTAAAAGTTACCAATTTTAGGAAGTAAGAATAAATTTGTTTTTCATTGGAGCAGAGATAAGTTTTGTTAATTTTTTTTTTAGCAATTATAATGTTTGAGGCACCTTGAAAAACAGAAGAAAAGAGAGACTGTTAGACACCTGATTCCAAACTCAAAATGAGCCATTGGTCGCTGAAAAGCCTAGGTCCAATTCGGACTCTTCTTTTCTCTGCGGACAATGGAGATAACCATTCTAGAGTATTTTAAGACCTGAAAGAAATTTTGAATTAAACCACAAAAACAAACAATCTAAAGTTTCAATCGATTATTAAAAAGTGTGAAATTATACGATAAATGTAATAACATTTGAGAATTTATAAGAGTACAAAAGGGCAGTGAAATTTATGTATTGTATAGCATACTCACATTTATAGATTTTAGTGGCTTTATTATGTACATAAATGGTAGTATGATTAGGGAGCAAGTGATTGGTGGCGGTAATGAGGAAAAGAAATTAGAGAATGCGAGGGAGGTAATTGTTGATCTAAATGATGATAACTTGGAGGAAGATAGGGTGTTTCAATGGAATGTGCAATATTTCGACATTTCAGCAGCTTGTTTTCAAGCATGGGTTGAAACACCCTATGTTCCTCCAAGCTATGTTCATTTAGATGAACAATTACATTCATCCCATTTTGTAATTTATTTTCCTCATTGCCGTCACTATGAACTTGTCGCCTAATTTGATTGCTTTGTTTGTTGAATATCCTAATACAAAATTCAGAAAAGTAAATTATAATTGGTGAATATATATAAAGAATGTCAGATTCAAATAAATGGGCATTTATTTTGAGATATACTAAATAAATTAGTGAACTTTGAAAAGAGAAAAAGGAAAAAAAGAAAGAACTTACTAATTGTGAAAGTAAAAGGGAAGATATGTATGTCCAATTGGAAAGAAATGAAACATGTGTGATGTTTAATGAAATATAAACATAGAAATCTGGGAAACAATACCTTTGATACGAAATGCTCTTCTCTCCACCGATCTGAATCTCGCAGACTCCAGTATCGTATAAAGCTGCTTCGACTTCTTCTTCTATTGAATCAGAGCGGATCGAAGTTGATGATGATGAGAACAAACTCTGGACTCTGGTTCTTCTACAAACTTGTAATTGCTTTGTATTCTAAAAAACACCACCGTCAGACTAAAACAAAAATGATCACGAAAGAAGGGTGTAGCAGTTGGTGATTTTGATTACCGACTTTTGGGTTAGATAACAGTGATTCTTGATGCTAATGGAGGCTTCCCGAATTTTACAGAGGATACTGAACCGTGAACTAAGAATTGTCAATAAATAGATATTATTGATTTAAATAGAGGATACTTAAAATTTAGTTTGTGGATTAAGTTGAAAAAATCATGTACCTTCTGTATTTAGAAATGGATCATAGAATGGACACTCAATTAGAGTAGTTGTTCGTGAAAATCAATAGTTCTATCTGCTACTGTCGAGAAGCAATTCATCCAAACGTAGCCAGTAAAATTTTGGTAGAATTAATTATAACTCTAGCTAAAGTTTACTGGCTGGCTTGGATGGATTGGTTCTCCACAGTAGGAGATAGGACTATTGATGAGAAGAATAAAAAAAGTAAATTACATCAGTAAGGAACTGATGAAATGAGGGAGCAAATTAATGGTGGTGGAGATGAGAAGAAGAAATTACAGAATGGGACGGAGGTAATTGTGGATCAAGGATTACCTCTATCGCATTCTATAATTTCGTCTTCTCATCTCCACTACCACTAACTTGGTTCCTAATTTCATCATTTGTTTATTGATGCAATTTAATTTTTTTATGGTTCTCATCAATTGTAGTAGCTCGTAGAGGTGAGAATTTGTCATAAATTGTAGTATCTGCTAGAGCCAAGAATCTATCCATCCAAGGTAGCCAGTGAATATTGATGGCTGACGTGGATGGGTAAGTTCTTATCTGTAGGATATAATAGGACCTGTAAAGATTAAATATTAAATAATAGGTAAGCTGTCAATTGACTGGAGTAAGGGTTATGAAACAAAAATAATATGCAGTATGAGATAAAAGGAAAACTGTAATATTTCAAATTTTGGATACAGGTTATATGTACAGAGGTTAGTATATTTTGTAATATGAAAGCAATTGTTTAGCACCCAAAACTGTAATGGTAATACTGTAAGTGCTTATGGATTTCTAATTTTGAGTAGCTAGAAAAGAGAAGTATATAATCCGATTTCAATTTTAGATGAATACATGAAGCTCATATGTGGTCCAAAGAGGGAAATTTAAAAGGCAAAAGTTCTGGAGTACTGCCACTTTCTAGATTCACGTTCCTTAATCTCTGTGGAAGTTTTTCTAGTTAAAGAAAAAAACTGTGCATCTTCTTTATCTGCTTTTTACACTGTCTCTTTCTTTGTTTCTCTCTGTTTTTGTCTCTCTGTTGCTCGTGTTTAACTCTTCGAAAACACTTATGAAAAAGAATTAAGTCTATTAATTTAGAAAACTAACAATTTAGAAAAGTAGAAATATATTGTGTGATATATTGAAATTAGCAGAATTTAAATGTGCATATTGATGTTGGAAAGAGAGGTTAATTAAGGAAGAATGACTTATCTTTGAGGCGACGAAGTTAAATGTAACGGATCTGTGATTTTGTATTCTGTGAGAATGAAGATGGAAAAAGAAGAAGAACAAAATGAATTAAACAAAGTTGGATTTGCTGTAAAAGAAGAAGAGAAAGGAAGTTTTTGATATTTAAGAAGCTGGATTACTTATCTCTGAACATTTCTTTTGTAGTGGACTTCGCTGACATTTGTAGTTGAAGAAGTATGATAACAGATGCAGAAACAATAATATTGTGTGTGAGGAAGTATAATAAGTAGAAGATTGTTTGAGAAAAGAAGAATAAAAAAAAAAGATACATGTGTCAATTACTATATCTTTTCCTCCGTATTATTCTCTCGATGAACGCTACTATCTCAGATGTTGAAAATGATAGTCTGATGTAAAGAGGTTGGTGTTTGGGTTTAGGAAAGTAAGGTTCATTTAAAGAATAATATGAAGGAAAAGGTATCATGATTAATTGACATATAGATTAAATAGGTAAATTTGGAAGGAGAGGTTTATTAAGAAAGAATTACTTACATTTGAGATGAAGAAGTTGATCTACCATCTATCTGCATTAGATAAATCTGTTTCATTTCTGATTTTGTATTCTGTGAAAACAAAATACAATGTATACAAATTAATTATGAAAAAAAATAATGGACAAATTGGTGCTCTTAATCTGCAATGAATTTAGGAAGTTCGACCTTTTAAGCTCTCTGAGAATGACTATGGAGTAATTAGGGAACAATAATGTTGAGGTTATGGTGAATGTTGAGTTTTTGCTTAAGTGGTGTATAGTCATTCTTATTGAATTGTAAACGTCTTTAAGTAATATGGTAATCTGTGACAAATAGACAGATGGTTGAATGATAATTAAGTGATAATGTAATGATTATATATAACAATTTCAATGATAAAATTGTCTATCAAGTGGAAGAGAGTACAAAGTAAAACTAATTGATATGAAGTTAATAAAAATGTGTACCTTTTTTATTCATAAATGAATGCGTGCAATTCTTTTTGAGTGTGATCATTTACAACAGCTGCAGATTCCTGAAATTTCTGCATTTCAAGAAATGTACAGTTGATCATATAGGTATTGAAAACCAATACAATTCATCCTATACATCAAATGAAGATTATGCGGCAGATCAAATTGCATGCCTAGATGAAATTCAGGCCATCGTTCAAAATTAGAGATGCTAAATCCATGAAATCAAAATATTAGATGGCAACAGTCTGATCCTTAATCTAAAGAAGAGAGAGCAGGCATCGTTTTTTTTTTGAAGGAGGGACCTGGGGAATAAAAGAACTTGTTAGTTTTGTGAAGTAAGAAAACCAAGTGTTCCCATCTATGCTCTTAATAATAACTTGCTTTGGATCTGCCCCTGACTTTACCACCAAACATATAAGCTTCCCCATGTCTCCTAAAATCTCAGCCTCCGACTCAATCTCTTCATGCATCAAAGATTCAAATATCAATTTCAAGTATAAAGTTTCAAAGACTGGTGATATGGGTTTAACTCAGAAGTTAAGACAGAGAGACTGAACTTTAGTTTTGACCCTTGAGTAATATGAAATGGTGAAGTCAACAGATTAGCAACAGATTAATATTGATCAAATTTCTCCTTCTTATGGAATTCAAAATTCAATATATCTGTTTTAACTATGACCAATTGCTTATGAACACAAAAAACAGAAAGAAAGGTGCCTTTCTGGAATGCAACTACTTATGCAATTTAAGTACCATGAAAAACTTCAACCATTTACAACACTAAATCATTGCGATCCGAACAATTCTTCACAAATCACTACGAAAACCAACTATCTTAATTAACTCATAACCAAAATGTATTGCAGGGAAATTGAGCTTTGGGGATTCAAAGTTTTGCTTACCTTTGAAAGGAGGGCCTCTTCTCTTGTTCTTTTTTTTTGTTGACTAAGTATCAGATCAGTTACCAGCTGGGATTAAGAACTTTTTAATTGTCATTGATGAACGAAGATGAGCTACTCTGTCCTGCCATCATGAAGAACCACCTGTTATTAAACAAATTTGAAAACTATCCCACCATTTGTTCACAGCACAAATTTGAAAGTTGAATTTAGAGACAGAAAACCATTATAACAGGAGCACAAAAGAAGGGCTCTTTCTCATTGGATAAGACGGGGATGATGGGCACCGGGAAATGGACGATGAAGCAGGTTGCTGACTCGTCCATCGCGGCGCCAACTATTGCGGGCTCGTTGGATTGTAGATACTTGAGTGGATTGAAGGAGGAGAGGGAGAGTGTGAAGGAGGAGACTATCCAGATTCCAGAGTATCTGTAACCGCGTGAGGGATAGTTTTCGAAATATACTGCATTTTTTTTTTTTTTCAATTTTCTTTAAAGATTATAGACATAATTTATACATTTTGTAGCACATCTTTATAAACTATATTTTTAGTGTATTTGTTTGGCATATGATTATCATTGTTTATCAAAATTTTTAAACCATTTCTTGATGTGACTCTTGATAGTGCTACATATAATTGTCCGTGTGTAAAAACAGGTTCTGGTAAATATATACCAACTTGATTTAATGATTGACCTTGGCTTTTGTTAATAGTCATAGCATAACATGGTCTTATCGGAAATTGCCGTCTTTTAAAAATAAATGGCCACTTATTTTCAGATACATTGAGATCAATTCTTGGTATGAAAAAATTTTGACCTATGTTTTTTCCAGTTAATATTTTTGCTTCTATTAATCTGTCATATAATTTTGTTATTATTAATCTTGTACCATTGCATAAACCAGATGTTTGATTTAAATTCCGTAATAGCATGACAGGCATTCCAATTTTTAAAATCAATTGATGTGATGGTAAGCCATTAAATTCAAGTGTATTTAAAAATTCAATTGGGTACAAAGTATTGATACCTTCATTATTTCCAGAATTGACCAATATGCTATCAGCACTTAAATAATTTTTTTTTTCACCTGGTAACGAATTTATAATATAATCATTTATATCTTTGACTGTAGAATTTCGTGGCGTAACAATTGCACGTTCTTGTAAATAGTTAAAATTATTGTAATTAATATTGAAATTAGAATAAGTTGCAAGGAAAATTGCTTCTATTGGATCTTTATATGTATGAATAAGCAAGTCTTCTGGAATTTCAACCCAAGATGCATCTCTATCATTGTCATCATTAATTAAACATATATTACCTTCTCCAATTTGTAATAACCAATTTGCAAAACTTGAAATATTTATTCTTTCCTCATCACTCAAATTTTTTTTTGATAATCTCATATTTTCAGTTAAATGAAATATTTTGAATGATGACCAAAGATATGAACTGTTTAAGGAGACTTCAATTATTTGCTCTTTGCCTCCTCCAGTAATAACAGGTAAAATTTGTCTAAAATCTCCGCCTAACAAAATTGGTTTTCCAGCAAATGGTTTATTAATTGGTGGATTATTTGAATTAGATAAAATATCACGTAAACATTTGTCTAATGCCTCAAAACAATATTTATTAGCCATTGGAGCTTCGTCCCAAATAATTAAATCTGTTCTATCAATTAATTTTGCAAGATGAGTGCCTTTTTTTATTGGACATATTGATAAATTATTAATGGTAAGAGGAATTTTAAATCTTGAATGAGCAGTTCTACCGTTTGGAAGTAATAATGAAGCAATTCCAGATGAAGCAACAGCTAAAACAATTTTGCCTTCACATCTTAATTTATTTGCTATTGTATGCCATAAGAATGTCTTACCAGTTCCTCCATAACCATGAACAAAGAATGTATTACATGTCTTTTCTTCAATTGCTTTAAGAACGTCATTATAAATAATTTTTTGACCTGTATATAGCTGACTCACCAAATTATCGTGTTCAAGCTTCAATTGAAGACGGTCATAATTTAGTTCTTCTCTCAATAATTTGTTATCTAATTCAAATATTTCATTTATATTAGGCATTGGCAATTGATGATCTTTTAATGAACTTGAAGATTTATTAAATATCTGTTCTAACTCAAATAATACTTTATTTTTCAATTCTGCTTCTGGTAAAATTAAAGCTGGATTTGAAAGTTCAAGTCTAGCTTTGTGGATAATATCGTTGTACATATGCATCCAACATGAATTTAACAACATTTCAGGATTTACAACATGACAAAATAATATTATTGTAACAAAAAGTTGCCGAATTTCAAAAGATGTTGCAGTCTGGAAAGATTCTGTTAATGCTTCAATCCATTCCTTGTCATCACCTAATAAGCCTAAAACTTGGCAAGCTTCTTGGTAAGAACTATATGTAATGCCATTAACTGTTTTTATTGAATCATAGTTGCAACATCCTTTTTGAATATTTAACAACATTCTCATGAAATATAATTCGCCTGCAACAGGATATACATAAGCTATTCGACCAATTGTGTGATATTTTTTTCTTGGCGTCCAATATTTGTCACGATCATCCCAAACAAATTTAGTTGGAAATTCTGTATAAGTTAGTCCACATCCAGCTGGGTAAATTGAATTTGCTTTAAACCATCCAGTTAGCATTGTATCTTCTGTGCTTTTTTGCTTTAGTATTGATTCCAGAGATTGATGTTCATTAAATATAACATTTTGTTCTAAAGGCATATGAATAGGTAAATGTTGTACAGCTGGATGTCGAGAATGGATTGAAAATTCAAATAGCCTCCATACAGATTCGTGTGGAGTTAAATAACGGCAATTAAGATAGGCAGCAATTTCGTCGTTTAAGTTTTGATGTAATAAAATTCAAGCTCGATCTGGTCCTTTATTAATATATTTAAATAAATATTTAATCAACATTGATTGAGAACATGATTCAACATTAATATGAGCATTATATCTTAATAATAAATCTCGGTTATAAGGTACAATAAAATTATTCCCAATATGTATATTGTTTTTCACTACAAATTTTGTATTATCATCACGACGTTTATATATTGAAGGTCCATTTCTTTCGCATATAGTATTTATGTTATATGGTTTTGGAAAAAATTTTGAACACTTCCCATTTCGCATGCAAAGAGATTTAGTATTTATTTGTCCACAGGGTCCATGAATCATAAATTGACTTACAATTTCAAAAAGTTCTGGATCAGTATCTTGATTTGGTAATTCAGCGGAAATAATAGAATCTATATCAGTTGCTGTATAACATTTGTAATCTTTTTTTAACCAAAATAACATATGAGCATGAGGAAGTCCTCTTTTTTGAAATTCTATTGTATGAACATCTGCTTCAATTTCTCCAAAAGGTTGTCCGGATTTAATATAAGCAACCATATCTTGCAATTTGATTTTAAACATTCGTGAAATTATATCTGGTCTATCTTCTGCTTTATAGTTGGGTTTATCTTTTAAATATCGTTGTATTTCGACCCATTTAACATTGCAAGTAAAAGTTATAAATAAATCAGGATTACCATATTCTCTGCAAATTGCCATAGCATCTTAATAATTGTTAATCATATTTCTTGGACCTCCTGTATGAGAACTTGATAAAATAATTTTTCGACCTAAGTCGCAGACTTTGTTAATTCCAGCTGAACGTGCGTTATAAATATCTTTATAAGTCTCAGTTCGAATTTTTTTTTGGTTTTGTCTAATCCAATGTAAACGACTTTCTTCAACTGTTGCATAAGCATCTACTAAATACTGTTGAAATAATCGTCCACCTTTTAACAAAGTACTCATTTTATTATTTCTATCTTGAAGTTGATATGTAATAAAAGCTCGCATTGATATATTTCGTTTTTTTTCTGTGCGACTTTGTGCAATTTGATGCATTGGTATATTTATTCTATAACCGTTTTCACCATAAGGAAAAAGTATTGGATACTGTAATGACATGTATTTTGGATGTACTTTAGAAATGCGCTGTAAATTTCCGCTATTTGATTGAATAATAATATCTCTATTTGAATCAAATTGTCCAATGTCACCAACTATTAAACCACCAATTTCTTCACTTGTTGGCTGTTCATATTGTTTACTATCAGTAGGTTGATGATCAAGTATAGTCATATTAAACGAAGATAAAGAATGAGCTTCAAACTTGTTTCTCATTGTTCGAAATTCTTTTACTAAATCATTGTTTTCATCAAACATTTTTATCAGTCCTTGTACAATATCTGGCTTAATTTTCGTATTAACATGAGTAGGATCAATAGCATTAATCCGATTTGAAATCTCATTTTTTG